>NC_092739.1:179391142-179461142 GCF_047496795.1 Chiloscyllium punctatum
AAGGCTGGATTTTCCACCCCATTCGACCAGGGGTGCAGTAAGGGCCAATGAATTCCACCTTTAATTCTCTTCCCTCACTTCCCTGACCCAGCCCTCACTCGGGCCTACCAGCCAAGTCCCATCATTACCTGGATATTCCACAAAATCAGGCCTCTGCTACCTCCTGTTCTTATTCGGGACCAGCCTACAGTCTCACCAGTGGCTTGGACTTGCTGGGATGGCAGAGCTGTCAAACAGTTCGGCTAGGTGAGGCAGAACTACCATCCTGTGGTAATTAGATTCATAGTCACACAGCACGGAAACAGACCCTTCAGCCTAATACATCCACACTGACAAGGTTTCCTAAACTGAACGAGTCCCTTTGCCTGTGCTTGGCCCATATGCCTCTAAACCTTTCCTATCCACTTACCTGCCCAAATGTCTGTTAAATGTTATAATTGTCCCTGCCTCTTTCACGTCCTCGGACAGCTTGGAAAACATTGGCCCTCAGGTCCTTTTAACTCTTTCTCCTCTCACCCTAAAACTATGCCCTCTAGTTTTGGACTCCTCTACCCCGGGTACAAGATCTTGGTTACTCAGGTAACTATGCCCATCATGATTTTATAAGCCCCTATAAGGTCACCCCTCAGCCTCCTGTGCTCCAGGGAAAAATCAGCCTCTTCTTCAAACTCAAACCCTCTGGTCTCAGTAACATCCTTCTCAATTTGTTTTGCATTCTTTCCAGTTTAATAACATGTTTTCTCTAGCAGCACACCAGAGTTGTACACTGGACTCTAAACATGGCCTTCCCAATGTCTTGTCGTAACATGGTGTCCCAATTCCTGTACTCAATGCTCTGACCAATGAAGGTAAGCATACCAACTATTGTCTTCACCTCCTGGTCCAACTGTGACATTACTTTCAAGGAACTATACACTTAAACCCTTTGTGACTTTGTTCAGCAACACTTCCCAGGGCCCTACCGTAGGCCTGCCCTGGTTTACAAGACCTCACACTTACCGAAATTAAACTCAGCCCATTGGCCCATCTGAATAAAGTCCCATTGTACTCTGAGAGAATCGACTTCACTGTCCACTACAATACCTATTTTGGTGTTATCTACAAACTTACTAACCTCCTACATTCACATCCAAATCATTTATATAAATGAGGAAAAGCAGTGGACCCAGCACTGATCCTTGTGACACATCGCTGGCTACAGGTCTCCAGTCTGAGAAACAATCCTGTACCACCACCTCTGTCTTCTACCTTCAAGCCAATTTTGCACCCAATTGTCTAGCTCCCCTGGACCCCATGTGATTAAACCATGCAATTTCTTCCATATCCTTCCACATCCATAAGAACATAGGAGCAGAAATTAGACCATTCAGCCCATCAAGTCTGCTCTGCCATTCTGGCTGATAAGTTTCTCAACCCCTTTCTCCTCATAACCCTTTATCCCCTTGACAATCAAGGACCTATCTATCTCTGTCTTAAATATACTCAATGACCTGGCCTCCAGAGCTTTCTGTGGCAGTGAATTCCACAGACTCCCCACTCTCTGGCTGAAGGAGTTTCACCTTATCTCCAATCTAAAGGGTCTTCCCTTTACTCTAAGGCTGTGCCCTCGGGTCCTAGTCTCTCCTACCAATGGAAATATCTTCTCATCATCTACTCTGTCCAGGCTGTTCAGTATTCTGTAAGGTCCAATTAGATGACCCCCATCCTTCTAAACTCCATCGAGTATAGACCCAGAGTTCTCATACGTTAAGCTGTTCATTCCTGGGACCATTCTCATGAATCTCCTCTGAGCACAGTCCTGAGATATGACACCCAAAACTGCACACAATACTCCAGGGTCTGATAGAGCATCAGAAGTACATCCCTGCTTTTATATTTAAGTCCTCTTGAAATAAATGCCATCACTGGATTTGCCTTCCTAACTACTGACTCAACCTGCAAATTTACCTTGAGAGAATCCTAGATGAGAACTCCCAAGTCTGTTTGCAGTTCTGAATTTTCTCTCCATTTAGAAAACAGTCCATGCCTGTGTTCTTCCTACCAAAGTGCATGACCTCAAACTTTCCCACGTTGTACTCCATCTGCCATATTTATGCCCATTCTCCGAACTTGTCCAAATCCTTCTGCAGCCTCCCCACCTCCTCAATGCTATCTGACTCTCTACCTAACTTTGTATTATCTGCAAACTTAGTCAGAATGCCCTCAGTCCCTTCACCTAGATTGTTAATGTAGAAAGTGAAACGTTGTGGTCCCAACGCTGACCCTTGCGGAACACCACTTGTCACTGGCTGCCATTCTGAGAAGGAACCTTATATCCCCACTCTGCTTTTTGCCAGACAGCCAAACGTCTAATAATGCTGGCACCTTGCCTCGAACACCATGGGCCCTGATCTTACTCAGTAGCCTCCTGTGTGGCACCTTATCAAAGGCCTTCTTGAAGTCCAGGTAGGTAACATCTATTGGCTCTCCTTCCTCTAAACTCCTCTTTACTTCCTCAAAGAATTCTAGCAGATTTGTCAGCCATGACCTCCCCTTGGTGAAACCATGCTGACTCTGCTTCGCCTGGAGGCCCACTGAAGATGTTACCTAGTATGGTGACGAAACGTCTGGAAATGAACCTTCCAGCTCAGCGAGCAAATCTACATCCAGGACCTCAACCTGAGCTACAGATCTTATCAAAACTTGCTATGACTCTGCCCTATTTTACCATGCACTTCCAAGTGGGAAGTTGAGTGTAGACCCTGTGGAGATTGGAGATGTGCTAAATGAACATTTCTCATCAGGTTTCACTCAGGAAAAGAAGAATATTGTAGAGGAGAATGAGATATGAGATACTAGACTGGAAAGGATCCAGGTTAGTTACGAACAGGTGTCATCAATTCTAGAATGAGTGAAAGTAGACAAGTCCTCTGGGCCAGATGGGATTTATCCGAGGATTCTCTGGGAAGTTAGGGAGGAGACGGTGGCACCTTTGGCTTTGATCTTTAAGTCATCATTGTCTACGGGTTTAGTACCAGAGGACTGGAGGATTGCAAATGTTGTGCCCTTGTTCAAGAAGGGCAGTAGAGATGACCCAGGTAATTATAGACCAGTGAGCCTTACAGCTATTGTAGGAAAGGTTTTGGAAAGGATTATAAGAGATAAGATTTATAAGATTTCAGATAGTCAACATGGTTTTGTCAAGGGCAGGTCGTATCTCACAAACCTCATTTGAGATTTTTGAGAAGGTGACCAAGCATGTAGATGAGGGTAGGACAGTTGACGGGGTATACTTGGACTTCAGTAAAGCCTTTGAGATGGTTCCACATGGTAGGCTGTTGGAGAAAATGCAGAGGTATAGGATTGAAGGTAATTCAGCAGTTTGGATTAGAAACTGGCTTTCTGAAAGAAGGCAGCGAGTGGTGGTTGATGGAAAATATTCAGCCTGGAGTCTGGTCACTTGTGGTGTGCCACAAGGGACCACTGCTGTTTGTCATTTTTATAAATGACTTAGAGGCAGACATAGATGGATGGGTTAGTAAGTTTGCAGACAACACTAAAGTTGGTGGAGTAGTGGACAGTTTGGAAGAATGTTCCAGGTTGCAGGGGGGCTTGGATAAACTGCAGAATTGGGCTGAGAGGTGGCAAATGGAGTTCAATGCAGCTAAATGTGAGGTGATGCACTTTGGGAAGAATAATAGGAAGGCAGAATACTGGGACAATGGAAAGATTCTTGGTAGTGTGGATGTGCAGAGGGATCTTGGAATTCATGTACATAGATCCTTGAAAGTTGCCACCCAGGTGGATAGTGCTGTTAAGAAGGCATATGGTGTATTGGTAGAGGGTTTGAATTTCGGAACCGCAATATCATGCTGCAATTATACAAAACGCTGGTGCGGCCACACTTGGAATATTGTGTACAGATCTGGTCGCCATATTTCGGGAATGATATGGAAGCACTGGAAAAGGTGCAGAGGAGATTTACCAGGATGTTGCTTGTCTGGAGCGAAGCTGTTATGAGGAAAGGCTGAGAGACTTGGGTCTGTTCTCATTGGAAAGAAGGCAGCTAAGGGGGGGGATTTGATGGAGACATACAAGATGATCAGAGGATTAGATAGGGTAGACAGTGAAAGACATTTTCCTAGGATGATGACGTCAGCTTGTACGAGGGGGCATAACTAGAAATTGAGGGGTGATAGATTTAATACAGATGTCAGAGGCAGGTTCTTTACTCAGAGAGTGGTAAGGGTGTGGACTGCCCTCCCTGCCAATGTAGTCAACTCAGCCACATTAGGGAGATTTAAACAATCCTTAGATAAGCAAATGGAGATCATGTGATAGTGTAGGGGCATGAGCTTAGATTAGTTCACAGGTTGGCACAACATTGAGGGCCGAAGGGCCTGTCCTGTGCTGTATTGTTCTATGTTCTATGTTCTATTCAGAAATCTCATCCTTCACAATGGATTCCAGGATCTTACCCAGTGTCACGTTAGTGATTTTCCAATCCTCTGGGACCTTCCCTGATTCTGGCAATTCCTGAAGGATCACTCCTAACTCCTCCACTATCACTTCAGCTATCTCCCTGAGAACTCTGGGGTGTAGTCCATCTGGTCCAGGTAATTTATCCACCTTCAAGCCATTCAGTTTTTTTAGCACCTTCTCTTGGTGGTGGCCACCATACTCAGCTCTGCCTCCTCACTCTCTTGAATGTTTGGGATATTACTCTTGTCTTCCACTGTGAAGACTGCCACAAAGTAATTATTCAGCTCCTCAGCTTGTTCCCCACTACTCCCTCTCCAGAGTCATTTACCAGTGGCTCAAATGTCCACTTTTGCCTCTCTTTTTCCCTTGACATATCTGAAGAAACTCTTACCATCTTGCTTTATGTTACTGACTAACTTATCATCATGTTTAATCTTCCTTTTGTTGTTGCCCTCTGTTGGTCTTTGTAAGCTTCCCAATCCTCTGATTTCCCACTGCCCTTCACCAGATCATATGCTTTCTCTTTTGCTTTTCTGCTATCCTTGACTTCTCTAGTCAGCATTGGTTGCTTTATCCTCCCTGTACCATGCTTCTCTTTCCTCAGGATGACTTTCTACTGTGTCTCCTGGATTACTCCCAGAAAAGCCTGCCATTGCTGTTCCCCAATCTTTCCTGCTAGGCTCCTCTCCCGGTCAATTCTACCCAGCTTATCCCTCATGCCTCTGTAGTTGTCTTTACCATTACCTCTGAATCGATCTTCTCCCTCTCAAATTACAGAGTAAATTTGATCATGTATTAGATTAGATTAGATTCCCTACAGTGTGGAAACAGGCCCTTCGGCCCAACCAGTCCACACCGACCCTCTGAAGAGTAACCCACCCAGACCCATTTCCCCTCTGACCAATGCACCTAACACTACGGGCAATTTAGCATGGCCAATTCACCTGACCTGCACATCTTTGGACTGTGGGAGGAAACCGGAGCACCCGAAGGAAACCCACGCAGACACGGGGAGAATGTGCAAACCCCACACAGTCACCCGAGGCTGGAATCGAACCCAGGTCCCTGGCGCTGTGAGACAGCAGTGCTAACCACTGAGCCACCGTGCCGCCCCTCATGTCATGATCACTACTTCGTAAGGGTTCCTTAACCTTAAGCTCCCTTATCAAGTCTGCCTCATTTTACAGCACTAAATCCAATATTGCCTGTTCCCTAGTGGGCTCCACCACAAGCTGCTCCAAAAAGCCATCTCAGAGACATTCCACAAATTCCTTTTCTTGCAAACCCAACCGACCTGATTTTCCCAGTCCACCTGCATATTGAAATCCCCCATGATCACTGTAACTTTGCCTTTCCTACACATCTTTTCCATCTCCTGGTGTATCTTGCACTCCAGCTCCTGACTATGACTCTTTGGGGCCTCACTGTGGCTCAATGGTTAGCTCTGTGCTGCCTCACAGTGCCAGGGAGCCAGGTTCAATTCCTGCCTCAGGTGACTGTGTGGAGTTTGCACATTCTCCCCGTGTCTGTGTGGGTTTCCTCTGGGTGCTCCGGTTTCCTCCCACAATCCAAAGATGTGCAGGTCAGGTGCGTTAGCCATGAGATGTAGGCCAATGTGGCTGGGTGGGAATGATCTTTGGAAGGTTGGTGTGGACTTGTTGGGCTGAATGGCCTGTTTCCACACTGTGGGTGTTCTATGCTGTTTGGAGGCCTACACATGACTAACTCTGTTTATTTTAACCTTTGCAGTTCCTCAATTCTACCCACACAGATTCTACACCATCTGACTCTGCTTTGCTTCTTACTGTTGATTTAATTTAATTTATCACTAATAGGGTAACCCGCCCCTCTCTACCCACCTGCCTATCTTTCTGATAGGATATATTTTCCGCTCCCAGTCGCGACCCCTTGCAGCCATGTCTCTGTGATGCCCACCACATCATACCTGCCAATTTTAATCTGCACCACAAGCTCATTCACCTTGTTCCTTATACTGCCTAAAGCAGCTGTAACACCTTCAGTCCTGTATTAACTGTCCCTCTTCGCATTGTCACTCGTTTGTCCAGTGTATTTGCAGTTTGATTGTGAACACTCTGTCTTATTTGTGTCTGTGCTGGAGAGTTTAATAACCTCTCCTCAGGTCTGCACTTTTAGCTCCTCCTTTAATTCGGTTGTCTAATTTCCCCTATTAACTGAACCCCTACCCCCTGTGAACAGCCTTCCCCAGTCATCGTTTGCAAGTTCCTTCTAATCCCATTAAGATTAGCTTTGCCCCAGTTTAGAACTTTCACTTATACACCAGCTCAATCCTTTTCCAAATCTACTTTAAAACTAAAACAATTATGGTCACTGGTTCCAAAGTGCTTCCCCACTGCCACCTCAGTCATTTGCTCTGCCTTATTTCCCACGAGGAGGTCAGGTTTATCCCTTCCCTAAGGCCATCTAAGAACAAACTTAATAAATTCCTCCCTATCCAAGCCCTTTATCCTATGACAATTCCAGTCTATGTTTGGAAGGTTGGAATCCCCTACTATTACAATCCTATTATTCTTCCAGCCCTCTGTAATTCCCTGACATACTTACTCCTCAACTTCCCACTGACTATTCAGGGGCCTATGGTACAATCCCTTCAAAGTGATCACCCCTTTCTTTCTCAGTTCCACCCAGACAGCTTCACTGGATGATTCCCCCAGGAATATCCTCTCTCAGTACTGCCATGTTGTATTCCTTAATGAGAAACACCAGGCCCCCCCTCCTGTCATGCCTCCCCCCCCCATCCTTCCTATAGCCTCTGTACCCCAGAACATTTAGCTGCCAGTCCTGTCCCTCCCTCAGCCTTGTTTCTGTAATAGCGATGAGATCCCAGCCCCACGTTCCCATCTGTGCCCTAAGTTCATCTGCCTTACCTGTCAGGCTTGCATTGAATTATACAGTTTAATTGATCAAACTTCTTTTGTTCTCCCCTGTACGCTTGCCTGCCTTGTTTATTTAGCTTTCTGTTTCAAACTTCTGCACCAGCCACAACCTCCAAGAGTGAGGAAGTGACTTTGGTTAGACCACACTTAAGAGTATTGCATGCAATTCTGCTAGCTACAGTACAGCTTTGGAAAGGGTGCAGATGCGGTTTGCCAGGTTGCTGCCTGTATTAGAATAGGCTTTATTGTCACGTAAACTCAATGAGTACAGTGAAAAGTTTATATGTCGCCAATTATAGTGCCAATGTACATTCACAAGTACCTTGTGCAGAAAGTTGGGAGTGCACGGAATGCGTTGCCAGCTGAGGTGGTAGTAGCGAAGTCATTGGGGACATTTAAGCGACTGCTGGACATGCACATAGATAGCAGTGTGTTGAGGGGTGCGTAGGTTAAGTTACTATATTTTACGTTAGGATTAAGTCTCGGCACAACATCATGGGACTATGGGCCTGTTCTGTGCTGTACCTTTCTACATTCTATGTTCTATCTAGGCACAGCTTCTTTTGAGATGAGATGTGTTATAGAAATAAAATGTCCAGCATAACAGAAGAGTCCAGTACAGTAGACTGGGGGGTATGAGTTATAAAGAGATGTTGGGTGAACTGGGGTTGTTTGCTCTGCTCAGTGGAGGCTGAGGGGAGACCTCATAGAAGTTTATAAAATTATGAGAGGCATAGGTAGGGTTGACAGACAGACTTTTTCTCCCAGAGTTGAAGTATCTAACACTGCAGAGCCTGCATTTAAGCTAAGAGGGGGAAAATTCAAAAGAGATGTGAGGGGCAAGTTTTTTATACAGAGAGTGGTAAGTGACTGGAACATGCTGCCAGGGGGCACTGGTGAAAGCAGGAATGATGATAGGCACATTTACAGGGCTTTTAGATAGGCACATGAATCAACTAGGAATGGACGGATATGGACTATGGGCAGCCAGAAGAGACGAGTTTAATTTGGTGTGATGTTCAGCACAACAGAGTGAGCCAAAGGGCCTTCTCCAGTACTGTATTCTTTGTTCTATATCCTCTCTTGTCTCACCACTGCTGCCCACAGCGTACACATGACTGTAGGGTGACCGGTGTTTTGCCAGCCATGTTCCCTGGCTGATTGACAGTACCTCAGGTAATGGGGCCTGTAAGATTTTGGTTGTGGGAAAGGAGGACTGCTCCACAATAAAATAATAATTGAGGGTGGACCAATTTGTTTGGGCTGAGACTGCATTTAGTTTCGGAAAATTAGAGTCAAAGTCTGAAAGAAAACCATGGCATGAATTTCAAATGGGAATGGTTTGTTCACAGTTAATGTAGTTTACATACAAACATATCACATAGTAACAGACACAGACCACTAGGTCCCTCAAGCTTGTTCTGCCATTCAATAACATCGTTGCTGATCTCTTTATCTTTCAAATTCCACAATTTTACTTACTCTCAATTCCACCAGAATCTACTCACCTCCACCTTAAAAATGCTCAATGACCCCACCTTCTTAGATTGAGAGTTCGACAATAGATCTATCTACACTTCCTGCTGCCTTGCAAAAGCAGCTAACATAATCGGAGGTGTATGTCAGTATGCTCCGGGCAGGTACCATGAGTGAATCCATGAGGAAAGGCATCATCACCCTCGTCTACAAGCGGAAGGGGGAGAGGGAGGAAATTAGAAATTGGAGACCGATCTCACTGTTAAATGCAGACTACAAAATCCTGTCAAAGGTCATCGCCAACCGGGTCAGGTCTGCTCTGGGATCGGTGATCCACCCGGACCAAACCTGTGCTGTACCGGGCAGGAAGATCTCTGAGAGTCTCGCACTCCTCAGGGATACGATCGCCTACGTGCAGGACAGGGGGGTGGACACCTGCCTCATCAGCCTGGACCAGGAGAAAGCCTTTGACAGGATATCGCATACATATATGAGGGATGTCCTCTCCAAAATGGGCTTTGGGGAGGGAATCGGAAATTGGATCAGACTGCTCTACACCAACATTGTCAGTGCAGTCTCAATCAAGGGGTGGGAATCAGATAGCTTCCCTGTAAGATCTGGAGTCAGGCAGGGATGCCCCCTCTCACCCGCCTTGTTTGTGTGTTGCATAGAGCCATTTGCCGAATCCATCAGGAAGGATGCGAGCCTGAGAGGGGTGACTATTCCTGGCAGCGGGGGCCTGCAGGTTAAGGCCTCCCTGTACATGGATGAAGTCGCTGTTTTCTGCTCGGATCCGCTGTCCGTGCACAGACTCGTGTGCATCTGCGACCAGTTCGAACGGGCCTCGGGGGCCAAGGTAAACCGAGGCAAGAGCGAGGCCATGCTCTTCGGGAACTGGGCCGACCAATCCTCTATCCCCTTCACCGTCAGGACTGACCACCTGAAGGTGCTGGGTATTTGGTTCGGGGGGGCTGGGGCGTGCGCCAAGACCTGGGAGGGGCGGATCAGGAAGATGAGACAGAAACTAGGCAGATGGGGGCAACAGTCGCTCTCCATCGCGGGAAAAAACCTGGTCATCAGGTGTGAGGTACTCTCAGTATTGCTATATGTGGCACAGGTCTGGCCTATCCCCAGGACCTGTGCCGCCGCAGTCACCCGGGCCATCTTCCAATTCATTTGGAGATCAAAGATGGACCGGGTCCGAAGAGACTCTATGTACAAAGACCGGTGCAATGGGGGAAAAAACACGCCCAATGCCACCCTCACCCTGATGGCCACCTTTGTGTGTGGCTGCATCAAGCTGTGCGTGGATCCCCGGTACGCAAACACCAAGTGTCACTACGTACTGTCCCCGGTGTTGCGAAGGATGGGCCTGGCCTCGCTGCCGCGGAACGCTCCGAGTAGTTGGACCGTTCCGTATCACCTGTCCTTCGTGGAGAAATTTATGAGGAAAAACACCTTTGACCACACGTCCATCAGGAAGTGGTCAGCACGTAGCGTCCTTGAGACCCTTCGGGAAAAGGAGAGGGCGGATCCTGTCGAGCGGTTCCCTGAGCAGACTGTCAAAGCCATTTGGCAGAATGCCTCATCGCCAGAACTTTCCAACAAGCACCAAGACGTGGCTTGGCTGGTGGTGAGAAGGGCTCTGCCTGTGAGATCCTTTATGCACGCCCGGACTCTCTGCCGCACCGCACGCTGCCCTCGAAGTGGCTGCGGGGGGGACGAGACTGTCACACACCTCCTTCTGGAATGTGCCTATGCAGAGGAAGTCTGGAGAGGAATGCAGTGGTGCTTGTCGAGGTTCGTCCCGAGCAGCGCCGTGACGCGGGACTCCGTGCTCTACGGCCTGTTCCCCGGGACTCACACCGAGACGAACATTAACTGCGCCTGGAGGATCATCAACTCGGTGAAGGACGCTCTCTGGGCGGTCCGAAACCTGTTGATCTTCCAGCTGAAGGAGTTGACCCCGACCGAGTGTTGCAGACTGGCACATTCCAAGGTCCAAGACTACGTGTTGAGGGACGCGCTGAAGCTTGGGGCAGCTGCCGCCAAGGCGCGGTGGGGAAAGACCACTGTGTAAGATCGGCCTGCCGAAAGAAGAACAGGGGGCCCATACAGACGTTTTTTTTGGGCTCTGCTGATGCCCCAGCCAAATATATGTATATATACAAGATTGAAAAAATGCACAGGATTGTAAAGGACAAGAATAAAGTCGAATCTGTGTTTGTAAATATGGACATATGTATGGCATGATCCAATGTACAGACCATCAAATCATTTATGAATAAAGTATATTTTTGAAATAAAAAAAAACATAATCAGAGATCTCTTCCATCACACAGGAGACACAAAAGTTTGAAAATATGGACCAACAGATCAAAGATCAGCTTCTTCCCCGCTGTTATCAGACTTATGAATGGACCTCTTGTGTATTAGAGTTGATCTTTGTCGATGTAGCTGGAACATTATATTCTGCATTCTCTTCTATTACCCTGAGTTACTTATGATCTGTCTGGATAGCACACAAAACAACACTTTTCACTGTATCTCAGTACACGTGACAAACAATTCCCACAACTCTGAGGCAAAAAGTGTTTCTTCATCTCTGCCACATGAGAGTGGTTTGTAAATTTCAAACTGTGCCCCTGGACTGACATTTTTGTTTATTCATTCACAGGATGAGGGCATTACTGGCAAGGCTAGCATTTCTTGCCCATCCCTAATTGCCCAGAGGGCAGTTAAGAGTCAAAGAACAAAAAACAAAAGAACTAAGAAAATTTACACTCCAAGCCTGAGTCGATCCTAATGTACTGACTAAACCTGTTGGTCAATTCCTAAGCATCTGTATCCCTCTGCTCCCCACCTACTCTTGCATCTGTCCAGACGCATCTTAAATGAATCTACCTGCCTCTACCACCTCTGCTGGCAACGTGTTCCAAACGCCCACCACCCTCTATGTGAAGTACTTGCTGTGTGTATCCCCCTTAAACTTTCCACCTCTCACCTTGAAAGCATGACCTCTCGTTACTGAATCCTTCACCCTGGGAAAAAGCTTGTCTCTATCCACCCTGTCTATACCCTTCATGATTTTGTAAACCTCAATCAGGTCCCCCCTCAATCTCCTTTTTTCTAATGAAAATAAACCTAACCTACTCAACCTCCTCTTCATAGTTAGCACCTTCCATACCAGGCAACATCCTCGTAAACCTTCTCTGCACCCTCTCCAAAGCGTCCACATCCTTTTGGTAATGTGGCACCCAGAACTGTACACTGTATTCTAAATGCGGCCGAACCAATGTCTTGTACAATTTTAACATGACTTGCCAGCTCTTATACTCAATACTCCGTCCAATGAAGGCAAGCATATTATATGCCTTCTTGACCACTCTATCCACCTGTGCAGCAACCTTCAGGGTACAATGGACCTGCACTCCCAGATCTCTCTGCCCATCAACTTTTCCCAAGGCTCTTCCATTCATTCTCACCCTGGTCCTCACCCTTAACAATTTCTCCTTTGAATCCTCCCACTTCCTCCAGCCAAAGGTGTAGCCATGGGCACACGTATGGGCCCCAGCTATGCCTGTCTCTTTGTTGGCTACGTAGAACAGTTGATCTTCCGTAATTACACCGGCACCACTCCCCACCTCTTCCTCCGCTACATTGATGACTGCATTGGCGCCACCTCGTGCTCCCATGAGGAGGTTGAGCAATTCATCAACTTCACCAACACATTCCACCCTGACCTTAAATTTACCTGGACCATCTCTGACACCTCCCTCCCCTTCCTGGACCTCTCCATCTCCATTAGTGACGACCGACTTGACACTGACATTTTTTACAAACCCACTGACTCCCATAGCTACCTGGATTACACCTCTTCCCACCCTATCTCTTGCAAAAATGCCATCCCGTATTCCCAATTTCTCCGCCTCCGCCGTATCTGCTCCCAGGAGGACCAGTTCCACCACAGAACACACCAGATGGCCTCCTTCTTTAGAGACCGCAATTTCCCTTCCCACGTGGTTAAAGATGCCCTCCAACGCATCTCGTCCACATCCCGCACCTCCGCCCTCAGACCCCACCCCTCCAACCGTAACAAGGACAGAACGCCCCTGGTGCTCACCTTCCACCCTACCAACCTTCGCATCAACCAAATCATCCGCCGACATTTCCGCCACCTCCAAAAAGACCCCACCACCAGGGATATATTTCCCTCCCCACCCCTTTCGCCTTCCGCAAAGACTGTTCCCTCCGTGACTACCTGGTCAGGTTCATGCCCCCCTACTACCCACTCTCCCATCCTGGCACCTTCCCCTGCCACTGCAGGAACTGTAAAACCTGTGCCCACACCTCCTCCCTCACCTCTATCCAAGGCCCTAAAGGAGCCTTCCACATCCATCAAAGTTTCACCTGCACATCCACCAATATCATTTATTGTATCCGTTGCTCCCGATGTGGTCTCCTCTACATTGGGGAGACTGGGCGCCTCCTAGCAGAGCGCTTTAGGGTACATCTCCGAGACACCCGCACCAATCAACCAAACCGCCCCGTGGCCCAACATTTCAACTCCCCCTCCCACTCTGCCGAGGACATGGAGGTCCTGGGCCTCCTTCACCACCGCTCCCTCACCACCCGACGCCTGGAGGAAGAACGCCTCATCTTCCGCCTCGGAACACTTCAACCCCAGGGCATCAATGTGGACTTCAACAGCTTCCTCATTTCCCCTTCCCCCACCTCATCCTAGTTTCAAACTTCCAGCTCAGTAACTGTCCCCATACCTTGTCCGGACTTGTCCTACCTGCCTATCTCCTTTTCCACCTATCCACTCCACCCTCTCCTGAAGCATGGAGAGATAAGCTAGAGGAGGGTAGCGGTGGGGAGAAAGAAGCATAGAGTACAATGGGTGAGTGGGGGAGGGGATGAAGGTGATTCCCCTTCCCCCACCTCACCCTAGTTCCAAACTTCCAGCTCATCACTATCCCTACGACTTGTCCTCCCTGCCTATTTCCTTTTCCACCTATCCACTCCACCCTCCCCTCCTTGACCTATCACCTTCATCTCCTCCCCCACTCACCCATTGTACTCTATGCTACTTTCTCCCCACCCCCACCCTCCTCTAGCTTATCTCTCCATGCTTCAGGCTCACTGCCTTTATTCCTGATGAAGGACTTTTGCCCGAAACGTCGATTTCGCTGCTCGTTGGATGCTGCCTGAACTGCTGTGCTCTTCCAACACCACTAATCCAGAATAAATGCATCACCTCACATTTGTCTGGATTGAAAGCCATCTGCCACTTTTCTGCCCAACTCTCCAGTCTGTCTATATCCTCCTGTATTCTCTGACAGTCCCTTATGCTATCTGCTACTCCACCAATCTTTGTGTCATCTGCAAAATTTACTCATCATACCAAGTGCCCTCTTCTAGATCATTTATGTATATCACAAACAGTGGCCCCAACACTGAGCCCTGTGGAACAACACTGGTCACTTTCTCCATTTCCAGAAACTCCCTTCGATTACTACTGTCTCCTGTTGCTCAACTTGTTCTTGATCCACTGAGCTAGAACACCCTGCACACCATGTGACTTCACTTTCTCCATTAGTCTACAATGGGGAACCTTATCAAACGCCTTAGATAAGTCTAAGACATCAACAGCCCTTCCTTCTTCTAACAACTTGGTCACTTCCTCGAAGAAAGTTGGTAAGGCATGACCCCCCCCACCACCCCCCCCCACCCCACAAAACCACGTTGCCTATCACTGATAAGCTCATTCTTTTCCAAATATAAAAAGATTTTATCCCTCAGTATCTTCTCCAGCAACTTCCCCACCACCGATGTCAGGATCACTGGTCTGTAGTTACCTGATTTCCTGAAGAAGGGCTCATTCCCGAAACATCGATTCTCCTGCTCCTTGGATGCTGCCTGACCTGCTGCGCTTTTCCAGCAACACATTTTCAGCTCTGATCTCCAGCATCTACAGTCCTCACTTTCTCCTAGTTACCCGGAATATCCCTACTGCCCTTGTACAGGGGGACAACATGAGCAACCCTCCAGTCCTCCGGCACCTCACCTGTATTTAAGGATGCCGCAAAGATATCTGTCAGGGCCCCTGCTATTTCCTTTCTCTCCTTCCTCAGCAACCTGGGATATATCCCATCCGGTCCTGGGGATTTGTCCACCTTAATAACCTCTAGCCGACCAACACATCTTCCCTACTTATGTCAATGTGCTCCAGACTAATCAAACTTCTATCTCTAATCTCAAGATTCATCATGTTCCTCTCCTCAGTGAACACTGCACAGTAATCATTCAGAATCTCACCTATTCTCTCAGGTTCGGCACACAGCCTTCCTTCCTTATCCTTTAGTGGACCAATCCTTTAGGTCAAAACAAGGACTGCAGATGCTGGAAACCAGATTCTGGATTAGAGTGATGCTGGAAAAGCACAGCAGTTCAGGCAGCATCCGAGGAGCAAGAAAATCGACGTTTCGGGCAAAAGCCCTTCATCAGGAATAGAGCTCTATTCCTGCTCCTCAGATGCCGCCTGACCTGCTGTGCTTTTCCTGGACCAATCCTTTCTCTAGTTACCCACTTGCTTCTTATACAAGAATAAAATGCTTTGGGATTCTCCTTAATTCTGCTCACTAAAGCTATTGCATGACCCCTTTTAGCCCACTTGATTCCTCATTTAAGATTGGCCCTACTCTCCCGACATTCTTCCAGGGCCCATTCTGTTCTTAGCTGCCTGGACCTTATGCACGCTTCCCTTTTCCTCTTGGCTAGTCGTACAATTTCTCAACTACATTGCTGTGGGTCTGGAGTCACATGTAGGCCAGACCAGGTAAGTTTCCTTCCCTAAAGGACATTAGTGAAGCAGATTGGTTTTTCTGATAATCGACAGTGGATTATAGACAATAGACAATAGGTGCAGGAGTAGGCCATTCTGCCCCTCGAGCCTGCACCATCATTCATTATGATCATGGCTGATCATCCTCAGTCAGTATCCTGTTCCTGCCTTATCTCCATAATCCTTGAGAGCTCAATCCAACTCTTTCTTGAAAGTATCCAGAGACTTGGCCTCCACAGACTTCTGGGGCAGAGCATTCCATACACCCACCACTCTCTGGGTGAAGAAGTTTTCCTTAACTCTGTTCTAAGTGGCCTACCCCTTATTTTTAAGCTGTGTCCTCTGGTTCGGGACTCACCCATCAGCAGAAACATGTTTTCTGCCTCCAGAGTGTCCAATCCTTTAATAATCTTATACGTCTCCATCAGATCCCCTCTCAGCCTTCGAAACTCAAGGGTATTCAAGCCCAGTCGCTCCAATCTTTCAATGTAAGATAGGCCCGCCATTCCAGGAATTGACCTTGTGAACCTACGCTACACTCCCTAAATGGCCAGAATGTCTTTCCTCAAATTTGGAGACCAGAACTGCACACAATATTCTTTGAAACTGTGGTGAACATAATCACAGTCTGTCTAACATTTCAGGTATCAATCTCGTAAACATCCTCTGAACTGCCTCCAATGTATTTATAACCTGCCTTAAATAAAGAGATCAAACCTCCATTCAAATTTGAGAAGTGCTCTCACCAGTGCCCTGTATAACTGAGGCATAAAATCATTCATTTGAAGTTCAGTTGCTGTCATGATAAAAGATTACCTTTCAGTATCCTTCCTGATTGTGTACTGAATGTGGACATTAACCTCACACGCTCCAGCCCTCTACCTCCCAGAATTCAGCAGCCAGTCTCTGTTTCAGTAATGTACTGGTTTAGCATTCTTCCAGTCAAACTGAACAACTTCACGTTTCCCCTCTTTATACCTCAGCTCGCCCTTACCATTGCTCAGTGTCAGTCTTACACCTGGCTACAGCTTTTGGCTGCTTTACGAGCCGGGAAATAATCATCCCTTGCTTTAATTCTGGTGATGCTTACCTTGATGCACAAGTCATCTGAATGGAAGATGTTGCCCTTGGTTTCCAGCATTCGACTGCCTTCTTCCTTCGGAGCTTTGTGAGAGAATAAACCATAATCGACACCGCTAAAAATGGCACCACAAAGTTCATGGCGAAAGTCATCGAATCAGTGATTCCTGGGGGGGGAGGGAGCAGAAATGGATCAGGTCAGAGCACTCCCAGCTAACGGCTCAGATACTCTGATAATATTCATTCCCCGATTAGGTACTGGACTGTAACTGACCGATGCCTTATATATGCTCTATCCTGTGACCAGTTCAGGTGGAGACCCCAGCCATGCACTCAGATCCTGCATGAAGCAGCTGGTGGGAGTATTCACACACACATTTAATCTCGGGTTGGTGTGGACTTGTTGGGCCGAATGGCCTGTTTCCACATTGTAGGGAATTTGATTTAATCTCTCCTTACTCCAATCTGAGGCTCCTACCTGCTTCGAGAAGACCACTACCATTCCAATGCCAAAGGAAAATCAGGGAAGGTACCTTATTGATTACTGCCTGGTGGCTCTGCCACCCATTGGTATGGAGTGCTTCGAGAGGTTAGTAATGGCTCACATCAGCTCCTTGGATGCTGCCTGAACTGCTGTGCTTTTCCAGCACCACTAATCCAAAATCTGGTTTCCAGCATCTGCAGTCATTGTTTTTCACATCAGCACCTGCCTCCCAGGATATCTCCATCCACCACAACTCACCTACTGTGATAATAACCCAGTGCAGACACCATCTCCCCAGCCCCACACTCAGCCTTGGAATAGCAGCATAACAATGACACCTACATCAGACTCATATTTAGTGACATCATATTTATCCATCTTCCACACTAAAATTCTCAACAAACACATCACCAAACTCCAGGACCCAGGACTCTACTCCACTCTGTACTGGATCCTCAACTTCCTGACCCGAGAACTACAAACAGTTAGAACAGAGAGCAACACCTCGTCCATGATAATCCTCAAGACCTGTACCTGGAGGATAGGCTGGGGGATAGGCCAGAGGATAGGCCGGGGGATAGGCCGGGGGATAGGCCAGAGGATAGGCCGGGGGATAGGCCAGGGGATAGGCCGGGGGATAGGCCAGGGGATAGGCTGGGGGATAGGCCAGGGGATAGGCCGAGGGATAGGCCAGGGGATAGGCCGAGGGATAGGCCGGGGGATAGGCCAGGGGATAGGCCGGGGGATAGGCCAGGGGATAGGCCGGGGGATAGGCCAAGGGACAGGCCAGGCGATAGGCTGGAGGATAGGCCGGGGGATAGGCCGGGGGATAGGCCAAGGGACAGGCCGGGCGATAGGCTGGAGGATAGGCCGGGGGATAGGCCGGTGGGTAGGCTGCTGGGTAGGCTGCTGGGTAGGCTGCTGGTTTGTTTGGTGGATAGGCTGGAGGATAGGTTTGTCGATAGGTTGGTGGATTGGCTGGTGGGTAGGCCGGGGGATAGGCCGTGGGATAGGCCGGGGGATAGGCCGGGGGATAGGCTGGAGGGTAGGTTAGGGGATAGGCTGGACGATATGTTGGAGGATAGGCTGATGGATAGGCCGGTGGAATGGCCGGAGGAGAGGCCAGAGGATTGGCCGATGCATAGGCCCATGGATAGGCTGGTGGATAGGCCAGAGAATAGGCCAGAGGATAGGTTGTTGGAATGGCCGGTGGGTAGGCTGGTGGGAAGGCCGGTAGGTAGGACGGCGGATAGGCTGGTGGGTAGGCCCGAGGATAGGCTGGTGGGGAGGCCAGAGGATAGGCTGATGGATAGGCTGGTGGAATGGCGGAGGATTGACCATTGCATAGGCCCGTGGATAGGCCGGTGGGTAGGAAGGAGGATAGGCTGGTGGATAGGCTGGTGGAATGGCCGGTAGGTAGGCCGCTGGGTAGGCTGGTGGGCAGGCCGGTGGGTAGGGTGGAGGATAGGCTGGAGGAATGGACGGGGGGTAGGCCAGTGGGAAGGCTGGTGGGCAGGCCGGTGAATAGGCTGGTGGATAGGGCGGTGGGCAGGCCAGTGGAAAGGCCGGTGGGAAGGCTGGTGGATAGACCGGTAGTTAGGCCGGCAGGTAGGCCGGAGGGTAGGCCGGAGGGTAGGCCGGAGGGTAGGCCAATGGATAGGATGGTGGATAGGCAGGTGGGTAGGTTGGTGGATAGGCCAGTGGATTGGTTGATGGGTAGGCCGGTGGATTGGTTGGCAGATAGGTTGGTGGATAGGCTGGAGGGTAGGCTGGTTGATAGGCCAGGGGATAGGCTGGAGGGTAGGCTGGGGGATATGTCGAAGGATAGGCTGATGGATAGGCCAGTGGAATGGCCGGGACATAGGCCTGTGGATAGGCCGTTGGATATGCCGGATGATAGAAAGGAGGACAGGTTGGTGGATAAGCCAGTGGAATGGCCGGTAGGTAGGCCGCTGGGTAGGCTGGTGGGCAGGTTGGTGGGTAGGGTGGAGGATAGGCTGGAGGATAGGATGGTGTGTAGGTTGGTGGATAGGCTGGAGGATGGGCTGGAGGATAGGTGGGTGGATAGGTGGGTGGATAGGCTAGAGGATAGGATGGTGTGTAGGTTGGTGGATACATTGGGGGATAGGCTGGTGGGTAGGTTAGTGGATAGGCTGGAGGATGGGCTGGAGGATAGGTGGGTGGATAGGTTGGTGGATAGGCTAGAGGATAGGATGGTGTGTAGGTTGGTGGATACATTGGGGGATAGGCTGGTGGGTAGGTTAGTGGATAGGCTGGAGGATGGGCTGGAGGATAGGTGGGTGGATAGGTTGGTGGGTTGGCCGGTGGGTAGGATGAATGGATAGGCCAGAGAATAGGCCGGTGGATAGGCCAGTGGACAGGCGCAGGGTAGACCGGTGGATAGGACAGTGGATAGGTTGGTGGATAGGCCGGAGGATAGTTTGGTGGGAATGCTGGTGGATTAGGCTGGTGGATAGTCTGGTGGGTAGATTGGTGGGTAGGTTGGTGGGTAGGCTGGTGGATTGGCCAGTTGATAGGGTGGAGGATAGGGTGGAGGACAGGTTGGTGGATAAGCTGGGGGATAGGTTGGTGGGTAGGTTGGTGGATTGGCTGGGGGACAGGCTGGTGGGTAGGTTGTTGGTTAGGCGGTGGGTAGGTTGGTGGATAGGCCGGAGGATAGGCCAGAGGATAGGTTGGTGGGTATGTTGGTGGGTAGGTTGGTTGATAGGCTGGTGGATAAGCCGTTGGATAGGCTGGAGGATAGGCTGGTGGATAGGCCAGAGGATAGGCCGTTGGGTAGGTTGTTGGGTTGGTTGGTGGATAAGCCGGTGGATAGGCTGGTGGATAGGCCAGAGGATAGGTTGGTGGGTACGTTGGTGGGTAGGTTGGTGGGTAGGTTGGTTGATAGGCTGGTGGATAAGCCGTTGGATAGGCCAGAGAATAGGCCGGTGGATAGGCCGGTGGACAGGCGCAGGGTAGACCGCTGGATAGGCCAGTTGATAGGCCAGTGGATAAGCTGGTGGACAGGGCGGAGGATAGGCCGGTGGACAGGGTGGAAGGTAGGCCGGTGGGTAGGCCGGTGGATAGGATGGTGGATAGGATGGTGGGTAGGTTGGTGGATACGCTGGAGGATAGGCTGGTGGATAGGTTGGTGGATGGGTTGGTGGATAGGCTGGTGGTTTGGCCGGTGGTTAGGACAAAGGATAGGCCGGTGGATAGGCCGGAGGATATGCCGGAGGGTAGGTTGGTGGATAGGCTGGTGGATAGGTTGGTGGGTAGGTTAGTGGATAGGCTGGTGGATTGGTTGGTGGGTAGGTTAGTGGATAGGCTGGTGGATTGGTTGGTGGATTGGCTGGTGGGTAGGTTGGTGGGTAGGTTAGTGGATAGGCTGGTGGATTGGTTGGTGGATTGGCTGGTGGGTAGGTTGGTGGGTAGGTTAGTGGATAGGCTGGTGGATTGGTTGGTGGATTGGCTGGTGGGTAGGTTGGTGGGTAGGTTAGTGGATAGGCTGGTGGATTGGTTGGTGGATTGGCTGGTGGGTAGGTTGGTGGGTAGGTTAGTGGATAGGCTGGTGGATTGGTTGGTGGATTGGCTGGTGGGTAGGTTGGTGGGTAGGTTGGTGGGTAGGTTGGTGGGTAGGTTAGTGGATAGGCTGGTGGATAGTCTGGTGGATTGGCTGGGGGATAAGTTGGTGGGTAGGTTGGTGGATTGGCTGGGGGACAGGCTGGTGGGTAGGTTGTTGGTTAGGCGGTGGGTATGTTGGTGGGTAGGCTGGTGGATAAGCCATTGGATAGGCTGGAGGATAGGCTGGTGGATGGGCTGGTGGGTTGGCCGGTGGGTAGGACGAATGGATAGGCCAGAGAATAGGCCGGTGGATAGGCCAGTAGACAGGAGCAGGGTAGACCGGTGGATAGGACAGTGGGTAGGTTGGTGGATAGGCTGGTAGGTTGGCTGGTGGGTAAGACGAAGGGTAGGCCAGAGGATAGGCCGGAGGATACGCCGGTGGATAGACTGGTGGACAGGAGCAGGGTAGACCGGTGGATAGGCCAGTTGATAGGCCAGTGGATAAGCTGGTGGACAGGGCGGAGGATAGGCCGGTGGGTACGATGGTGAATAGGATGGAGGATAGCCTGGAGGATAGGCTGGTGCGTAGGTTGGTGGATAGGCTGGTGGATGGGTTGGTGGATGGGTTGGTGGATAGGCTGGTGGTTTGGCCGGTGGTTAGGACAAAGGATAGGCCGGTGGATAGGCCGGAGGGTAGGCTGGAGGATAGGCTGGTGGACAGGTTGGTGGACAGGTTGGTGAATCGGCGGGGGGTAGCTTGGTGGGTAGGTTGGTGGATAGGCTGGTAGGTTGGCCGGTGGGTAGGACGAAGGATAGGCCAGAGGATAGGCCGGTGGACAGGCGCAGGGTAGACCGGTGGATAGGATGGAGGATAGGCTGGAGGATAGGCTGGAGGATAGGATGGAGGATAGGATGGAGGATAGGCCGGTGGGTAGGACAAAGGATAGGCCGGATGATATGCCGAAGGGTAGGCTGGTGGATTGGCTGGAGGATAGGCTGGAGGATAGGCCGGTGTTTAGATTAGAGTGGTGCTGGAAAAGCACGGCAGTTCAGGCAGCATCCGAGGAGCAGTAAAATTGATGTTTCGATCAGGAATACAGGCAGAGTGCCTGAAGGGTGGAGAGATAAGTAAGAGGAGGGTGGGGGTGGGGTGAAAGTAGCATAGAGTACAATGGGTGAGTGGGGGAGGGGATGAAGGTGATAGGTCAAGGAGGAGAGGGTGGAGTGGATAGGTGGAAAAGAAGATAGGCAGGTCGGACAAGTCCGGACAAGTCAAGGAGACAGTAACTGAGCTGGAAGTTTGAAACTAGGGTGAGGTGGGGAAGAGGAAATGAGGAAGCTGTTGAAGTCCACATTGATGCCCTGGGGTTGAAGTATTCTGAGGCGGAAGATGAGGCGTTCTTCCTCCAAGCGTCTGGTGGTGAGGGAGCGGCAGTGAAGGAGGCCCAGGCCCTCCATGTCCTCGGCAGAGTGGGAGGGGGAGTTGAAATGTTGGGCCACGGGGCGGTGTGGTTGATTGGTGCGGGTGTCTCGGAGATGTTCCCTAAAGCGCTCTGCTAGGAGGCGCCCAGTCTCCCCAATGTAGAGGAGACCACATCGGGAGCAACGGATACAATAAATGATATTAGTGGATGTGCAGGTGAAACTTTGATGGATGTGGAAGGCTCCTTTAGGGCCTTGGATAGAGGTGAGGGAGGAGGTGTGGGCGCAGGTTTTACAGTTCCTGCGGTGGCAGGGGAAAGTGCCAGAATGGGAGGGTGGGTCGTAGGGGGGCGTGGACCTGACCAGGTAGTCACGGAGGGAACGGTCTTTGCGGAAGGCGGAAAGGGGTGGGGAGGGAAATATATCCCTGGTGGTGGGGTCTTTTTGGAGGTGGCGGAAATGTAGGCGGATGATTTGGTTTATGCGAATGTTGGTAGGGTGGAAGGTGAGCACCAGGGGGACTTCTGTCCTTGTTACAGTTGGAGGGGTGGGGTCTGAGGGGTGGATAGGCCGGGGGTTAGGCTGGTGGATAGGCCAGAGGGTAGGCCAGAGGGTAGGCCAGAGGGTAGGCCGGTGGATAGGCCAGAGTGTAGGCCAGGGGACAGGCCGGAGGATAGGCCAGGGGGTAGGCTGGTGGATAGGCCGGTGGATAGGCCAGAGGGTAGGCCAGAGGGTAGGCCAGAGGGTAGGCCAGAGGGTAGGCCGGTGGATAGGCCGGAGTGTAGGCCAGGGGACAGGCCGGAGGATAGGCCAGGGGGTAGGCCGGTGGATAGGCCGGTGGATAGGCCGGAGGGTAGGCCGGTGGATAGGCCAGGGGGTAGGCCGGTGGATAGGCCGGTGGATAGGCCGGAGGGTAGGCTGGTGGATAGGCCGGAGTGTAGGCCGGGGGACAGGCTGGGGGTTAGGCCGGGGGGTAGGCTGGGGGATAGGCCGGAGGGTAGGCTGGAGGGTAGGCTGGTGGATAGGCCGGTGGATAGGCCGGAGGGTAGGCCGGAGGGTAGGCTGGTGGATAGGCTGGGGGGTAGGCTGGAATGTCTCTGGAGAGTTCCTGAGAAATCTGTGGGGTTTGTCTCGATTACATCTGATATTGGCGTTCCCTGTACAGTGGGCAATCATAGTTTTTTACCCATGTTTTTGGGTATTCAAAATTGGTTGTACTGCTGCTCGAGCTCGTACAGCAATGTTTATCGTTGTTTGTTCAAAACTGTGGAGGATTTGGAATGATGCTGTAAGTCCCAGACAGCACATGTTTTGTCTGCTTGTAAACTCAAGATGAATGGTGCTGGACAGGTTGGTGTGTAATGTGGTAACCTAGACCAGCTGATCTTCTATGGAATCATAACAGGATCCTGAAAGTCGCCAAATATTAAAACCCAGAATTCTGCTGCTTGTAGCTAGCAAGAATATGTAGAGACATCACATCTGTTTTAACTTAGCCATTCCCTGGTTAAATGCTCAGGACAGTAGTTTGACCAATGAGTCAATCTGTTTGGTTTAAGTTTAAACAAAGTTTGACAGTTAACTGGAAATCATTATCTAACTGATGCATTCTCATGGGAATACATTCCCAATTCGAGTCGACTTGCCAACCAATCAGTGCTTCTTGGACAGTTGAAAATGATGTTTCCCTTTTATCCTGAATTCCTGGGATTGGGACCATTTCTGGAGAAGGTGGAACCTGTACAAACCTGGCAGGTTACACCTGGGACAAAACTCAACACTGCAGCTAGCCGAGAGGAGTATAGAACGTACAGGAATCAAATATAAAACAAGCAACAAGGAAACCAAACAGAGGGCATGAAAAATATCAGCAAACAAGATAAAGGAAACCCCAAAGAAAGTATTACCAATGTATAAAGAGAAAAAGGATAGTGAAAGAAGAAATGAGACCTTTCAGATAAAGAAGGGAACTTTTGCAATGATGCAAAGGATATGGGAAGAATTTTCCATGAGTTTTTTTGTCTGTATTCACAAAGGAAAGGGATGATGTGGATGCAGTAATCCAAGAGGAGCAGTGTGAAATATTGAACAAAATAATCACGAGAGGAAATGTTAGAGGGAATGGAATCCTTGAACATGGATAAGTCGCCAGGGTTAGATGGATTATTCCCCAGGATGTTGAAGGAGGTCAGACAGCAAACAGCTCTGAGGATTATTTTCCAACCTTCACTGGTCACAGGTGAGGTGTCAGAGGACTGGAGGAATGCAAATGTGGTTCCATTGTTTCAAAAGGGGACAAAGGAAATACCAAGCAATGATAGGCCAGTTAGTCTGACTTTAGTCGTGGGAAAATTGTGAGAATCAATCCTGAGAGATTAGATAAACTGTCGTTCAGAAAAATATGGACTGGCCAGGGATAATCAGCTTGGCTTTGTTAAGGGAAGGTCATGCCTTACAAATTTGATTAAATTCTTTGAGGAAGTGACAAAGAGATTCAACGCAGCGGATGTTATCCACACGGTTTTACAGGTTCCACATGACAGACTGGTCAAAAAAAGCAAAATCCTGTGGGATACAGGGGAATGTGATGAATTGGATCCAAAGTTGGCTCAGTGACAGGAAACAAAGGGTAATGGTCGATGGTTTGCGAATGGAAAGCAGTTTCAAGTGGTGTTCCATTTGGCTTGGTGCTGGGACCTCGGCTGTTTGTTTTGTACAGTATCGATTTGGACTTGAACATGGGCAGCACAATTGGGAAATTTTGCAGATTTCACAAAGATTAGCCATGCAGTGGATAGTGTTGAAGACAGCTGTAAACTCCACAATGGGACAGATGCTGCCAGACCTGCTGAGCTTTTCCAGCAACTTCTGTTTTTGTTTCTGATTTACAGTTTTTTTGGTTTTTCTGGCACAGATGGGTTGGTGGAGTTGGCAGGAAAGTGATGAACTGAATTCAGCTGTGGTAAGTGGGGGGGTCAAACAGTAAGTGGGAAATACACAATAAACGGGAATATACTGATGGGGTGGGTGAAGTGAGAGATTTCAGAGTGCACAGGTCCCTATAAGTTGTAGTCCAGGTCGGTAAGGTTTAGTCCAGGTGGGTAAGGTTGTAGTCCAGGTGGGTAAGGTTGTAGTCCAGGTCCGTAAGGTTGTAGTCCAGGTAGGTAAGGTTGTAGTCCAGGTCGGTAAGGTTGTAGTCCAGGTAGGTAAGGTTGTAGTCCAGGTCGGTAAGGTTGTAGTCCAGGTAGGTAAGGTTGTAGTCCAGGTCGGTAAGGTTGTAGTCCAGGTCGGTAAGGTTGTAGTCCAGGTCGGTAAGGTTGTAGTCCAGGTAGGTAAGATTGTAGTCCAGGTAGGTAAGGTTGTAGTCCAGGTCGGTAAGTTGTAGTCCAGGTAGGTAAGGTTGTAGTCCAGGTCGGTAAGGTTGTAGACCAGGTCGGTAAGGTTGTAGTCCAGGTCGGTAAGGTTGTAGTCCAGGTCGGTAAGTTGTAGTCCAGGTAGGTAGGGTTGTAGTCCAGGTCGGTAAGGTTGTAGTCCAGGTCGGTAAGTTGTAGTCCAGGTAGGTAGGGTTGTAGTCCAGGTCGGTAAGGTTGTAGTCCAGGTAGGTAAGGTTGTAGTCCAGGTCGGTAAGGTTGTAGTCCAGGTGGGTAAGGTTGTAGTCCAGGTAGGTAGGGTTGTAGTCCAGGTCGGTAATGTTGTAGTCCAGGTGGGTAAGGTTGTAGTCCAGGTAGGTAGGGTTGTAGTCCAGGTCGGTAAGGTTTAGTCCAGGTCGGTATGGTTGTAGTCCAGGTAGGTAAGGTTGTAGTCCAGGTCGGTAAGGTTGTAGATCAGGTCGGTAAGGTTGTAGTCCAGGTCGGTAAGGTTGTAGTCCAGGTCGGTAAGGTTGTAGTCCAGGTGGGTAAGGTTGTAGTCCAGGTCGGTAAGGTTGTAGTACAGGTAGGTAAGGTTGTAGTCCAGGTAGGTAAGGTTGTAGTCCAGGTAGATAAGGTTGTAGTCCAGGTGGGTAAGGTTGTAGTCCAGGTCGGTAAGGTTGTAGACCAGGTCGGTAAGGTTGCAGTCCAGGTCGGTAAGGTTGTAGTCCAGGTAGATAAGGTTGTAGTCCAGGTGGGTAAGGTTTAGTCCAGGTGGGTAAGGTTGCAGTCCAGGTGGGTAAGGTTGCAGTCCAGGTCGGTAAGGTTGTAGTCCAGGTCGGTAAGGTTGTAGTCCAGGTAGGTAAGGTTGTAGTCCAGGTGGGTAAGGTTGTAGTCCAGGTCGGTAAGGTTGTAGTCCAGGTCGGTAAGGTTGTAGACCAGGTCGGTAAGGTTGTAGTCCAGGTCGGTAAGGTTGCAGTCCAGGTCGGTAAGGTTGTAGTCCAGGTAGATAAGGTTGTAGTCCAGGTGGGTAAGGTTTAGTCCAGGTGGGTAAGGTTGCAGTCCAGGTGGGTAAGGTTGCAGTCCAGGTCGGTAAGGTTGTAGTCCAGGTCGGTAAGGTTTAGTCCAGGTCGGTAAGGTTGTAGTCCAGGTCGGTAAGGTTGTAGACCAGGTCGGTAAGGTTGTAGTCCAGGTCGGTAAGGTTTAGTCCAGGTCGGTAAGGTTGTAGTCCAGGTAGGTAAGGTTGTAGACCTGGTGGGTAAGGTTGTAGTCCAGGTCGGTAAGGTTTAGTCCAGGTCGGTAAGGTTGTAGTCCAGGTAGGTAAGGTTGTAGACCTGGTGGGTAAGGTTGTAGTCCAGGTCGGTAAGGTTGTAGTCCAGGTCGGTAAGGTTGTAGTCCAGGTAGGTAAGGTTGTAGTCCAGGTAGGTAAGGTTGTAGTCCAGGTCGGTAAGGTTGTAGTCCAGGTCGGTAAGGTTGTAGTCCAGGTCGGTAAGGTTGTAGTCCAGGTCGGTAAGGTTGTAGTCCAGGTCGGTAAGGTTTAGTCCAGGTAGGTAAGGTTGTAGTCCAGGTCGGTAAGGTTGTAGTCCAGGTCGGTAAGGTTTAGTCCAGGTAGGTAAGGTTGTAGTCCAGGTCGGTAAGGTTTAGTCCAGGTAGGTAAGGTTGTAGTCCAGGTCGGTAAGGTTGTAGACCAGGTGGGTAAGGTTGTAGACCTGGTGGGTAAGGTTGTAGACCTGGTGGGTAAGGTTGTAGTCCAGGTCAGTAAGGTTGTAGACCAGGTCGGTAAGGTTGAAGTCCAGGTAGGTAAGGTTGTAGTCCAGGTCAGTAAAGCTGTAGACCAGGTCGGTAAGGTTGTAGACCAGGTCGGTAAGGTTGAAGTCCAGGTCAGTAAAGCTGTAGACCAGGTCGGTAAGGTTGTAGACCAGGTCGGTAAGGTTGAAGTCCAGGTAGGTAAGGTTGTAGACCAGGTCGGTAAGGTTGAAGTCCAGGTCAGTAAAGCTGTAGACCAGGTCGGTAAGGTTGTAGACCAGGTCGGTAAGGTTGAAGTACATGCTCAGTGGCTGAAGCATTAGAGAGGATGTGAGGACCTGTTTTCCACAGAGGGTGATGGCTGACTGTAATTCACTGCTTGTGTTGGTGGTGGAGGCAGACACAAATTAATTCTTTTAAAACATCAGGCTGATGGTTTTTCTATCCATTGTATGGACCATATAGCGTCCTCTGGTAAGACAAAAGGTGGAGGGGTTTGCTTTTTCATCACCAACGTGTGGTGCACTGACATTGTAACCCTGGGCAGTTATTGCTCCCCAAACCTTGAACCTCTCACCATCAAATGCCACCCTTTCTATCTACCATGGGAATTTCCCACGGCTATACTAACTGCTATGTGCAGACCGTCCCAAACAAAGGTTGAGGAAGCTCTGGATGTGCTGTACTCCACCACTAACACCCTGGAGACAGAGGTCCTCGAGGCCCTGTTTACTGTAACCGGTGACTTCAATCAAGCCAATCTAAGGAAGGTGTTGCCCAAGTACCACCAGAACATTATCTGCCCCACCAGGGGCCCGAACATTTTAGACCATTGCTACACCATTGAGAAGAATGCCTACTGCTCCAATCCCTGCCCTCATTTCGGGAACTCCAACCACAATGCCATGTTCCTTCTCCTGGCTTACAGACAAAAGCTTAAACAGGAGACCCCCCCCCCTCACTGATCCAGGTCCAGTGCTGGTCGGAGGAGACAGAGGATCAACTCCTGTGCTGTCTAGAATCAGCTGATTGGGCCATGTTCAAACATGGACCTTGGACAAGTACACCACCACTGTCACAGACTTTATCAGCAAGTGTGTGGAGGACTACACACCAAGGAAGTCATTCCCGGGGTTCCCCAGCAGGATATTTTTGGCGGCAGTTGGAGTGGGAGGAGCAACAGCGAGGAGCAGAGGCCCGACGGGTAGGTAACCTTAAAATGTACAAACCTTACCTTGGCAAGTGAACACTGGATAGGAACAGACACGGGACTGCTGGGTAAGTGAGGCTTTTAAAGGAGCAGCAGAGGGAGGAGGCCACAGTGAGGAGCAGAGGCTGCTGGGTATATTTTTGGGCAGCAGGTAAATCCCGAGACACTACACGTATAGTGTCTCCCACCCGCTCTCCTCCTCTAACCAAAAAAAACATACTCTTGTGTGTTGCTAAGGTAAGGCGTTTCAATTTATACTTGTCATGTATCGTGTGATACATTGAAAGGTTACTGAGAGTTGGTTAGTTGGTTAGTAGAAATTATTTAAAATTTGTCTAAATTATTGAAATCAGTAGAGATGGCTGGGCAGGTGATGTGCTGTTGCTGTATGATGTGGGAGCTGGCTGATCCCATTGTGAACGGCAGTGACCACATCTGCAGCAAGTATCAGTTGCTGGAAGAACTCCGGATCAGAATTGATGATCTGGAAGCTGAGCTTCAAACAGTGCAGCACATCCGGGATGGGGGAGAGTTACCTGGATGCTTTGTATCAGGAGGCAGTCACACCTGGGAGATTAAGTAATTTAAATTCAGTTAATGATCAGGGACATCAGGGTGTGACTGTAAGTGAGGCAGGTAGGGGGATTCTGAGTTCAGGAGTGGAGAAGCCTCAGCCCCTGACCTTGTCCAACAGGTACGAGATTTTTGCTCCCTGTATGGATGAGGATGTGGACAGGATGAGCCAGCTGACCACGGCACCATGGCAGAAGGCCATTCAAGGGTTGGGGTGGGGGGGGGAGCAAAAAGACAAGTAGTTGTTATAGGGGATTCCATAATTAGGGGAATCAGATAGAATCCTTTGTGAGCCGGATCAGGAGTCCCACATGGTGTGTTGCTTGCCTGGTGCCAGGGTGCAGGACATCTCCAACCAGCTTGAAAGGATATTGGAGCGAGAGGGAGAAGATCCCGTTGTTGTGGTCCACGTTGGCACTAACAACATAGGCAAGGCTAGGAAGGAGGACCTGCTTGGGGATTATCGAGCACGAGGAAAGAAATTGAAAAACAGGTCCTCAAGGGTTATAATCTCTGGATTACTGCCCAAGCCACATGCTAATTGGCAGAGGGATAAGAAAATTAGGGAAGTAAACACGTGGCTAAGAGATTGGTGTGGGAAAGAGGGATTCCATTTCATGGGACATTGGCATCAGTTTTGGAACCGGGGTGATCTATACCAATGGGACGGTCTCCACCTGAACCAATCTGGAACCAGTGTTCTGGTAAAAAGGATAAACAGGGTGGTCTCTAGGACTTTAAACTTGTGAATCGGGGGGAAGGGAAAGGGAAAGCGACAGGGAGTATGGAGGCAAGTAGAAAAATAAGCAGCATGTTAGCATGTGTGTAGGGTTTAAGTTCAAGGTAGACCAGGAATGAAGCAAAAAGGAAGGATAACTTAGGACATATTACTAGAGAAGTTGGAAATCATGAGGATATGAAAATTAGCATGAAGGCATTAAGCATTAAGGCTTGTAGTATTCATAACAAAGGAGATGAATTAACGACACAAATCATCGTGAATGATAATGATGTGGTAGGCATCACAGAGATGTGGTTTGCAGGGGGTTCAGGACTGACAGTTAAACATCCAAGGATTTACAACATATCAAAAGACAGGGAGATGGGTAGAGGGGGCGTGGTTGCCTTGTTAGTTAAGAATAGGCACTGAATGACAGGGTCAGATGATGTGGAGTCTGTGTGGGTGGGGTTGAGGAACCACAAAGCAAAAAAACCATAATGGGAGTTATGTACAGACCTCCCAGCAATGGTCAGGACTAGGGGTACAAGATATACTTGGAAATAGATAGGGTATGTCAGAAAGGCAAGGTCACAGTGATCATGGGGGACTTCATCATGAAGACGGACTGGGTGAATAATGTTGCCGATGGATCCAAAGAAAGGGAATTCATGGAATACTTACAGGATGGTTTTTTGGAACAGCTAGTGATGGAGCCCACAAAGGAGCAGGCTATTCTGGACTTAATTCTATGTAATTAGCCAGACTTTATAAAAGATCTTAAAGTAAGGGAACACTTTAGAGACAGCGATCATAATATGGTCGAGTTCAATCTGCCGTTAGAAAGAGAGAAGGCAAATTTGGATGTAATGGTGTTACAGTTAAACAAAGGTAATTACAGGGGCATGAGAGAGGAACGAATGAAAATCAACTGGAAACAGAGCCCAGTGGGGAAGACAGTCGAACAACAATGGCAGGAGTTTCTGGGTGTAATTGAGGACACAGTACAGAGGTTCATCCCAAAGAAAAGAAAGATCATCTGGGAGGGGATTAGACAGCCATGGCTGACAAAGGAAGTCAGGAAATGTATCACAGAAAAAGAGAGAGCTTTAAAAAGTGGCCAGTGCACTGGGAAATCAGAAGATTGGGAAGATTACAAAAACAGACAGAGGATAACAAAGAGAAAAATAAGGAAGGAGAGGATCAAATATGAAGGTAAGCTAGCCAGTAATATTAGAAATGATAGTTAAAGTTTCTTTCAACATATAAGAAACAAACAAGAGGCAGAAGTTGAAATTGGGCCGCTCCAAATTGATGCAGGAAGGCTCGTGCTGGGAGATAAGGAAAGAGCTGAAAAACTTAATAAATACTTTGTGCCAGTCTTCACAGTGGAAGACATGAGTAATATCCCAACAATTAAGGAGAGTCAAGGGGCAGAGTTGAGTATGGTGGCCATTACAAAGGAGAAAGTGCTAGAAAAGCTAAAAGATCTAAACATTGATAAATCTCCTGGCCCAGATGGGCTCCATCCTAGAGTTCTGGGGGGAGGGGGGGGGAGGGGAAGAGGGGCTGAGGAAATAGCAAAGGCATTGGTTGTGATCTTTCTTTGATCACTAGGGAAAGTCCGAGATAATTGGAAAATGGCTATTGTAACCACCTTGTTCAAGAAAGGATCAAGACAAACGATGGAAAATTATAGGCTGATTAGCCTAACCTCAGTTGTAGGAAAAATTCTACAATCCATCGTTAAGCATGAGATTTCTAAATTCTTGGAAGTGCAGGGTCAGATTAGAACAAGTCAACATGGATTTAGTAAGGGGAGGTCGTGCCTGACAAACCTGTTAGAATTCTTTGAAGAGGTAACAAGTAGGTTAGACCAGGGAAACCCAGTGGATGTCATCTATCTAGACTTCCAAAAGGCCTTTGATAAGGTGCCTCACGGGAGGCTGCTGAGTAAGGAGAGGGCCCATGGTGTTCGAGGTGAGCTACTGGCATGGATTGAGGATTGGCTGTCTGACAGAAGGCAGAGAGTTGGGATAAAAGGTTCTTTTTCGGAATGGCAGCCGGTGACGAGCGGTGTCCCGCAGGGTTCAGTGTTGAGGCCGCAGCTGTTCACTTTATATATTAATGATTTGGATGAAGGGACTGGGGGCTTTCTGGTGAAGTTCACTGATGATACAAAGTTAGGTGGACAGGCAGGTAGTACTGAGGAGGTGGGGAGGCTGCAGAAAGATTTAGACTGTTTAGGAGAATGGTCCAGGAATTGGCTGATGACATTCAACATGAGGGGTCTTGCACTTTGGAAAAAAGAATACAGGCATGGACTATTTTCTAAACGGTGAGAAAATTCATAAAGCTGAAGTACAAAGGAATCTGGAATTGCTCATACAGGATTCTCTAAAGGTTAACTGTCAGGTTGAGTTCATGGTTAAGAAAGCAAATGTAATGTTGTCATTTTTAGTGTTAAAGGTTTAGATAGAGAGGAATTTGTTAAGTGTGTACAAGACAATTTTCTGATTCAGTATGTGGATGTACCTACTAGAGAAGGTGTAAAACTTGACCTACTCTTGGGAAATAAGGCAGGGTAGGTGACTGAGGTGTCAGTGGGGGAACACTTTGGGGCCAGTGACCATAATTCTATTAGATTTAAAATAGTGATGGAAAAGGATAGACCGGATCTAAAAGTTAAAGTTCTAAATTAGAGAAAGGCCAATTTTGACAGTATTAGGCAAGAAGTTTCAAAAGCTGATTAGAGGCAGATGTTTGCACGTAAAGGGACGGCTGTAAATGGGAAGCCTTCAGAAATGAGATAACAAGAATCCAGAGAAAGTATATTCCTGTCAGGGTGAAAGGAAAGGCTGGTAACTATAGGGAATGCTGGATGACTAAAGAAATTGAGGGTTTGGTTAAGAAAAAGAAGGAAGCATATGTCAGGTACAGACAGGATAGATCGAGTGAATCCTTAGAAGAGTATAAAGGAAGTAGGAGCATACTTAAGAGGGAAATCAGGAGGGCAAAAATGGGGACATGAGGTAGCTTTGGCAAATAGAATTAAGGAGAATCCAAAGGGTTTTTACAAATACATCAAGGACGAAAGGGTAACTAGGGAGAGAATAGGGCCCCTCAAAGATCAGCAAGGCGGCCTTTGTGTGGAGCTGCAGAAAATGGGGGAAATACTAAATGAGTATTTTGCATCAGTGTTTACTGTGGAAAAGGATATGGAAGACATAGACTGTAGGGAAATAGATGGTGACATCTTGCAAAATGTCCAAAATACAGAGAAGGAAGTTCTGGATGTCTTGAAATGGTTAAAGGTGGATAAATCCCCAGGACCTGATCAGGTGTACCCTAGGACTCTGTGGGAAGCTAAAGAAGTGATTGGTGGGCCGCTTGCTGAGATATTTGTATCATCGATAGTCACAGGTGAGGTGCCAGAAGACTGGAGGTTGGCAAACGTGGTGCCACTGTTTAAGAAGGACGGTAAAGAAAAGCCAGGGAACTATAGACCGGTGAGCCTGACCTCGGTGGTGGGCAAGTTGTTGGAGCGAATCCTGGGGGACAGGATGTACATGTATTTGGAAAGGCAAGGACTGATGAGGGATAGTCAACATGGCTTTGTGTGTGGGAAATCATGTCTCACAAACTTGATTGAGTTTTTTGAGGAAGTGACAAAGAGGATTGATGAGGGCAGAGCAGTAGATGTGATCTATATGGACTTCAGTAAGGCGTTCGACAAGGTTTCCCATGGGAGACTGATTAGCAAGGTTAGATCTCACGGAATACAGAGAGAACTAGCCATTTGGATACAGAACAGGCTCAAAGGTAGAAGACAGAGGGTGGTGGTTGAGGGTTGCTTTTCAGACTGGAGGCCTGTGACCAGTGGAGTGCCACAAGGATCGGTGCTGGGTCCTCTACTTTTTGACATTTACATAAATGATTTGGATGCGAGCATAAGGGTACAGTTAGTAAGTTTGTAGATGACACCAAAATTGGAGGTGTAGTGGACAGCGAAGAGGATTACCTCAGATTACAACAGGATCTGGACCAGATGGGCCAATGGGCTGAGAAGTGGTAGATGGAGTTTAATTCAGATAAATGCGAGGTGCTGCATTTTGGGAAAGCAAATCTTAGCAGGACTGATACACTTAATGGTAAGGTCCGAGGGAGTGTTGCTGAACAAAGAGACCTTGGAGTGCAGGTTCATAGCTCCTTGAAAGTGGAGTCGCAGGTAGATAGGACAGTGAAGAAGGCGTTTGGTATGCTTTCCTTTATTGATCAGAGTGTTGAGTACAGGAGTTGGGAGGTCATGTTGCGGCTGTACAGGACATTGGTTAGGCCACTGTTGGAATATTGCGTGCAATTCTGGTCTCCTTCCTATTGGAAAGATGTTGTGAAACTTGAAAGGGTTCAGAAAAGATTTACAAGGATGTTGCCAGGGTTGGAGGATCGGAGCTATAGGGAGAGGCTGGACAGGCTGGGGCTGTTTTCCCTGGAGTGTCGGAGGCTGGGGGTGACCTTATAGAGGTTTACAAAATTATGAGGGGCATGGATAGGATAAATAAATAAAGTATTTTCCTTGGGGTCAGGGAGTCCAGAACTACAGGGCATAGGTTTAGGATGAGAGGGCAAAGATATAAAAGAGACTTAAAGGTAACTTTTTCACACAGAGGGTGGTACGTGTATGGAATGAGCTGCCAGAGGAAGTGGTGGAGGCTGATACAATTGCAACATTTAAGAGGCATTTGGATGGGTATATGAATAGGAAGGGTTTGGAGGGATATGGGCCGGGTGCTGGCAGGTGGGACTAGATTGGGTTGGGATATCTGGTCAGCATGGACAGTTTGGACCGAAGGGTCTGTTTCTGTGCTGTACATCTTTATGACTCTATGTGCTACTGAGACTTTATAAAACTCTGGTTAGGCCCAATTTAGAATACTGTATCCAATTTTGGGTCACACACCTCAGGAAGGACATTCTGGCACAGGAGCGTGTCCAGCGGAGATTCACAAGGGTGATCCCTGGAATGGCAGGCCTAACATACGATGAACAGCTGAGGATCCTGGGATTGTATTTGTTAGAGATTAGAAGATTGAAGGGAGGTCTAATAGAAATTTACAAGATAATGCATGGCTTAGAAAGGGTGGATGCTGGGAAGTTGTTTCCATTAGGCAGGGATACTAGGACCCATGGGCATAGCCTTAGAATTAGAGGGGTCAATTTAAAATGAAAATGAGGAGGCATTTCTTCAGCCTGAGAGTGGTGGGCCCGTGGAATTCATTGTCACAGAGTGCAGTGGAGGCCGGGACATTAAATATCTTCAAGACAGAGATTGATAAATTCTTGATCTCGCAAGGAATTAAGGGCTATTGGGAGAGTGTGGGTAAGTAGAGTTGAAATGCCCATCAGCCATGATTGAATAGCAGAGTGGACTCAATGGGCCAAATGGCCTTACTTCCACTCTAATGTCTTATGGTCTTATGGAAACCCTGGATGAATCAAGACTTACAGAACGTGCTAAAAACCAGGCATGAGGCCTTCAGATCAGGAGACCCACTCAAATATAAGGAATCCAAGTATGACCTTCACAGAGCCATTGGGACAGCCAAGGACCAATACTGATCCAAACGAGAGACCCAGACAGACACCCGGCAACTATGGCAAGGACTGAATGACATCACAGGTTCTAAAAAGAGACAGTGCAAGACAGCAAACGATGTCACATCCCTCCCAGATTGACTCAACGCCTTCTATGCTCACTTTGAGCAGAATTTCAGTGGAGAGGTAACACCTATTCCGACAGGTCCTGACGAACCTATCCCAACAGTCACTGCATCAGAGGTCAGACCAGTTTTCCTTTATGTGAATCCAAGAAAAGTGATGGGACCAGAAGGAGTACCAGGCCGTGCACTTAGGGCATGTGCAGATCAACTGGCAGAGATCATCTCGGACATCTTCAAGCTCTCCCTGCAGGAGGCCACTGTCCCTGCCTGTGTCAAGATGGCCAACATCATCCCTGTGCCTAATGCGGCTCATGCAGCATGGCTCAATGATTACTGCCCAGTGGCACTAACCTTGGTGGGCATGATGTGCTTTGAAAGACTGGTCATGGCATTAATCAACTCCAGCCTCCTCACTACTGGACAAATGTTCAGCACAACATCGTGGGCCGAAGGGCCTGTTCTGTGCTGTACTGTTCTATGTTCTATGTTCTATGTACTCTTGACCCACTCCAATTTGCCTATTTGCCAACATTTCCACGTCAGATGCCACATCACTTGCCCTTCACTCCTCCCGAGAATATCTTAACACCAAGAACAGCTATGTAAGAATCCTACTCGTTGACTACAGTTCAGCCTTCAACACTAGTATCCCCTCGAGACCGATTACTAAACTTAGTGATCTCGGACCAAGCCCCACTCTCTGCAACTGGATCCTGAGTTTCCTGACCCACAGGCCACAATCAGTGAAGACTGGGGACAATATTTCATCCTCACTAACACTCAACACTGGAGACTCAGCCCCCTTCTGTACTCATTTTGTACCCATGACTGTGTCGCCAAATACCAGACTAATGCCACTTACAAGTTCCCTGATGACACCACCATAGTTGCTCAAATCTCAGATGGCGACGAAACAGACTACAGACAGGGGGTGGAAGACCTGGAAAAATGGTGCACTGAGAACAATCTCAATGCCAGCAAAACCAAAAGAACTCATTACTGACTTTCAGCAGGATGTTACTCATGCCCCTCCTACACATTAACTGCACAGAGGTGGAATGAGTGGAGAGTGGAGAGTCCTGGGAGTGGTCATCCACAACAAGCTTTCCTGGACTCTTCACGTGGACGCACTGGTTACAAAGGCCCAACAACGTCTCTTCTTCCTCAGACAGCTGACGAAATTTACCATGAAGGTGAATCCCCTTACCAACTTTTATAGATGTGCCATCGGGAGCATTCTGTCTGGATATATCACTACCTGGTATGGTAACTGTATCATTCAAGATCAGAGACAGTTAGAGAGTGGTGAACTCGGCCCAGACGATCACAAAGGCCAACCTCCCATTTATAGAATCCATTTACCAGGCCGCTATCAAGGAAAGGCCACCAGCATTCTCAAAGACCTATCCTACTCTGGCAATGTTTTTCTACAACCTCCCCCATCTGGGAGAAGGTACAGATGCCTGAACAAATGCACCAGCCGGTTCCAAAACGGTTTCTACCCTACTGCTGTTAGAATACTGAATGGGCTCACAAACTCTTAATATTCGCCTGGACCTGTGGTTTTGTTTTTGTTTTTGCTGCTGTTACCTATTATTTACTTATCTATGCTAATTAACTCTGTGATCTGTCTGTATTGCTCGCAAGGTAAAGCTTTTCACTGTACCACAGGACATTCGATTCGATTTGATTTGTTGTAAGCTGCAGATCTATGGACCTTGTGCAGGAAGATGGGAAGGGCATCTGGGGGCCTTTGGGAAAGCATGGACAAGATGGGCCGAATGCCCCCTTTCTGTGCTGTATCACTTCTATAGTTCTATTGTTGTGAATGTCCTGACCAAGTACAACAATAAAAGCTTCAACCAAATGTGTCTTTTCCTTTCCACAATTTCTCCATTGAAGTCCAAGTTGGTCATATTCTTCCCAAGATGAATCATTTCACATTTCTCTGCATCGTGTCGATGTGTGCTGCTGACCATTTCCATCATCCTCTGTCATCCCGAATCATGGAATTCTCTCATTCTGGAGAAATGTTGCATACACTACAAAGTTGATGCTGCTTGTTCACCTGAGTGAAGGTGGTTTTCCAGGATAAGGGCATCACTGGCCAGGCCAGCATCTTTTGCCCATTCCTAATCGCCCAGTTTAAGAGGTAAGCACATAGCTGTGGGTCTGAAGTCACACGTAGGCCAGACCAGGAAAGGATAGTAGCTTCCTTCCCCAAAGGGCATTAGAGGACCAGATGGATTCTCCCCTCCCCCCAACAACTGGTTCATGGTCATCATCACCAGACTCTTGATTTCCAGATTTTGATTTTTTATTGAATTCATTCCATCATACACCATGGGGGACTTGAACCTGAATCCCCAGGATATTACCTGGGTTTCCTGGCCTAATAGCTGAGTGATAATACCACTAGGCCAGCACCTCCCCATTCAGCCTGTTTGATGTGTGAGGTTTCTTACCTGGACCCTCTGTAGTACTATGCTGAAGTTCATCTGTTGTTTCAGGCAATGCAGTTAAAGCTAAAGGAAAGAACAGAACACATTCTCAATACAAAAAAAAATTCTATTCAGATACTGCACTTTGAATTTTAGAGTTGCATGCTATTGCCTTGTCTTCATCTGTTCTCTACCCAAAAGTAGATCCATTTGGGGACATTGATTTCACACATCAGTGCAATCCCCAATCCTATAAGACTTTAAAAAATAGGAACAGGAATAGGCTATTCAGCCCGCCAAGCCTGCTCCCTCATTCAGTCAGATCATGGCTGATCTGAAATTCCTCATATTCACATTCCTGCCCTTTCCCCATAACCCTTGATTTCCAGATTGGTTATGAACCTATCTCTCTCAGATTTAAAAGTACTCTGCCTCCACAGCTCACTGTGGTCAGGAGTTCCAAAGACTCCCAACGCTCAGCTCAATCTAAACTGGAACCCCATCATTCTGAGATAATGCCCTCTGCTCCTCTACTTTCCCATCTCTGCAGCTTCCACACAATTCACCCTCTCACCCAACCTTGAGTCCTCTGCAAATGTGGAGATATTACATTTAGTTCCCTCATCACCATGAGTAGAACCTCTCACTAATCACCGCCTGCCACTTAAAAAAGATCCACTTATCCCTTTTCCCATTATCTCTCTGCCAACCAGACCTCTATCCATTCCAGTACACGACTCCTAATCCTTGCACTTTAATATTACACACTTAGCTGTTATGTGAAATCTGATTGAAAGGCCAAATAAACTATATCCACTGGGTCTCCCTTATCAACTCTACTAGTTACATCTTCAAAAACTTCCAGTAGATTTGTCAAGCATGATTTCTCTTACATAAGTCCTTGCTGACCTTTTCAAAAGGATCTAATTATTGCATTACATGGTGAAGTGTAGACTGGAAGACAAGTGTCCTTCCTTAAGTTTAGCACAGTTGTTTCCTATAGTGATTTTAAGAGGTCAGCCTCATACAATATGAGTTTCCTGACTGGGGCTGTTAATCTGATCTGATCAGACAGTCTGACTGATATAAAAAGGGTGAGTATCAGAGATACTGCCACTCTGGGGCCCGATTCTGAATGAGGCAGTAGTATCGTCAAGGATTGTTCATGTGTAAGTAATGGCCCCTGTAGAGTTAATTCAGTGGTGACAAGAGTAAAGCATGATCCTGAAGAAACTCACTCACAACATTAATCCTTGGGATGGCTTAAGCATTTCTTCGATCAGCCGTTATTTAGGAAGCTTGACTTGTTTGACCCTGCTGTCGACTGCTCTCAGGTTGTGGAGAGAATGTGTTACTTTTCTAAGCAAACAACATTGTGGCAGATGAAAAACTATGAGCCTCCTGGAGTTGCAGCTTTTTCTGTCATTAGGAGCCTAATTTTCCCTGAGGCACTTGATACTAAAACCTTGCAAGAACTAACTCACACATTAAGGAAGTCAGAAGTCACACAACACCAGGTATCACTCCTTCCTCCGGTGAGGTCCACCTTCACATCACCTGATGAAGGGGAAGCACTCTAAAAGCTTGTGATTTCAAATAATTGGACTGTAAACCTGGTGTTGTGTAACCTCTGACTTTATCCAGCCCAGTCTAATACCAGCACCTCCACAGTACGGCTGCAGTTAAAGAATATTATGACCCCATGCCACCGCTAATTCTGAGATGTTATGGCTTTTACTCACCAATTTGAGAACTGAGGGATCCATATTGTGGTTTTTGACTAGGTTAAGATGACTGGCAGAGCCTTTGAATTTGGTCTAACTTTTATTGAGGTACTTAGAGGCTGTCTGGATTAATGAGGTAACCATGTTAAAAGGCCTGCTAGCTGAAGTCCAACTGGACTTCAAACAGATGTGACAGCTGGCTGTATCATTGGATAGTGCAGCAAGGGCAGGATACCAGTCGCAAAGAATTGCCATGAAAGTATTGCCATTATTCCTGATGAAGGGCTTTTGCCTGAAACGTCAATTTAGAAGCTACTTGGATGCTGCCTGAACTGCTGTGCTCTTCCAGCACCACTAATCCAGAATTTGGTTTCCAGCATCTACAGTCATTGTTTTTACCATGGCCAAGTAAACCTCAGACTCAGTTAAAGGCAGCCCTTTTCAAGGATTCAATGTTAGAACATAGAACATAGAACATAGAACAATACAGCACAGAACAGGCCCTTCGGCCCACGATGTTGTGCCGAGTATTTGTCCGAGCTTAAGCACCTATCCATGTACCTATCCAATAACCACTTAAAGGTCACCAATGATTCTGACTCTCCCACTCCCACATGTTCTGAGTCATAGTTTCCAGAAAAGTAGTACTCAAACCTTTGATCCATGTACTGTTCCTAGTGTGACAGATAAAAGACAAGGAACCAATTCTGAATTTAAGTCAACAAACCCGACTTCATTTAACCCTTTCAGTACTAATACTCAATATAAAACATACATTTGTTGCAACATTTATGTCTTACTTCATCTAACCTCAAGTTTAACTCATTTCAGTAAACTTCATTTTACCTTTCTTTACTTAAATCATTTTGACCCTAACTTTAACTTTAACTGTGTAAGTTTGGCCCGAATCAAATACTACCCCGATTTGAGGGAAGTGGTCAATTTTGTTCTGTGGGGAGGTCTCACCTCGTGGCTTTGTTTTCACTGAAGAAACTTCAGGGCACATACTCTTCAAATGTTGGTCTCAAAGGCTTCTCCTGAGAAAGTCATTTGTTCTGCTAATGTATCACATTGTTTGATCCCAACCAATGGAGTTTATCAGCAAACAAGTCCCAAATGTTAACACCAAGTCATAAACAGCGTCATTGTCGACACCTGCTCAACATGGCCAGGTGTGCACAGTGTCCATTCATCAAATACTGGGACAAAGATGGAAAAACTGAGAAAACATCATACACTTTATGCTTATTGTTATGATCCACGGGGTCAGGGAGATTTAAATTGATCCTTACCATCCCTAAAGTCTGAGCAAATATTGAAATTTTTGGATGTAGGTTTGCTCGCTGAGCTGGAAGGTTCGTTTTCAGGTGTTTTTCACCATACTAGGTAACATCTTCAGTGAGCCACCAGACAAAGCACTGGTGGTGTAGCCCGCTTTCTATTTATTTGTTTGGGTTTCCTTGGGTTGGTGATGTCATTTCCTGTGGTGACATAATTTCCTATGGTAATGTCATTTCCTATTCTTTTTCACAGGGATCCAAGTCAACGTGTTTGTTGATACAGTTCCGGTTGGAATGGCATGTTTCTAGGAATTCTCGTGCGTTTCTCTGTTTGGCTTGTCTGAGGATGGATGTGTTGTCCCAGTCGAAGTGTATCCTTATCTGTATGTAAGGATACTAGGGAGAGAGGGTCATGTCTTTTTGAGACTAGTTGATGTTCATGTATCCTGGTGGCTAGTCATCTTCCTGTTTGTCCAATGTAGTGTTTGTTACAGTTCTTGCAGGATATTTTGTAAATGACATTAGTTTTGCTTGTTGTCTGTATAGGGTCTTTCAAGTTCATTAGCTGCTGTTTACTGTGTTGGTGGGTTTGTGGACGACCATGATGCCAAGGGGTCTGAGTAGTCTGGCAGTCATTTCCAAGCTACCTTTGATGTAGGGGGGAGTGGCTAGAGTTTCTGGACACATTTTGTCTGCTTGTTTGGGTTTGTTGCTGAGAAATCGGCAGACTATGTTCATTGGACATTTTGAAGGGTGTTTTTGAGGAACACACTGTACCCTAATTTACTGATGTGATAGAAAGCACAGAACAAGTTTCTCTACTAAATCTCAGAAAGGCAGAGATTGGTCAGGGATCGTCAGCACAGATTTGTTGCAAAGAGCTCCTCTCTGATTACGTTAATTTATGTTTTGTTAAGTTAAATAAATGCATCGATAGGACTAATACTGTTGATGTAGCTTTGAGAAATTAGGTATATTCTCCCTGGAGCAGAGAAGATTAAGAGGTGACCTTATTGAAGTTCGCAAAATTAACATCAATTTTGACAGAGTAAAGGAAGATATTCTGTTTCCATTAGTTGGTGTGTCAGTAATTAGGGGTCACAATTTCAAGACTCTCAGCAAGAGAGCTTGGAGTGAAATGAGGAGAAACGTTTGTATTCAGAGTTAAGATTTGGAATGCATTACCGAGGAGAGTGATGGAGGCGGATTCCTTAGGATGTTTCAAAAGGGAGCTGGATGTACATGTGAAAGGGATGAATTTGGAGGGCTATGCAGGCAGGCCTGGAGAATGGGACTAGTTGAGTAACTCTTTCGGGAGGAGAAAGTGAGGACTGCAGATGCTGGAGATCAGAGCTGAAAATGTGTTGCTGGAAAAGTGCAGCAGGTCAGGCAGCATCCAAGGAGCAGGAGAATCAACGTTTTGGCCATAAGCCCTTCTTCAGGAATGAGGAAAGTATGTCCAGCAGGCTAAGATAAAAGGTAGGGATGAGGGACTTGGGGGAGGGGCGTTGGAACTCTTTCGGGAACCAATACTGACATGATGGGCCAAATGCCCTCTGACTATTTTGTAAAATTCTATGTCAAAAGACCCACCAAGTTACACTATATTTATCCTTGATACCGATCCAGCTCCCTCAGAATGAACACAACCTCGGACACTCTTGTTTCTATCTGCAGCCAGGACTCCCTGATTGACCAGGTTAACAGCCCCAATCAGGGAACCTGTATCCTATGTGGTACACTTTGCTGCCCTCATTACAATCACTGCACTATGAACATACAGTTTACCAGAACCTCAGTAAGGCCTTTGACAAGGTCCCACTTGGAAGATTACTCCACAAGGTAAGAACCCAGTGTATCCAGGAGAAGATGACAAACTGTATCCAAAACTGGTTTACAAATAGGGAGAAAAGGGTGATGGTGGTGTGTTTGTGATCGGAAGGCCTGTGACCAGCAGTGTACCACTGGATTGAAGATGGGACACTTACTGTTTGTTACAGTCATTAGTGACTTGGCTGTGAATGTAGACGGTATCATGAGTAAGTTTGCAGATAACATACAAACTGGCGGGGTTGTTGATAGTGAGGAGGGTGGCCTCAGGCTGCAAGCTGGCATTAATCAGCTGGTAAATTGGGCAGAGTGATGGCAGATAGAACGTAATCCCGGTAAGTGTGAGGTGATGGATTTTGGGAGGTCTCATCACGGAAGGATTTACACATTAAATGGTAGGTCCTGAGAGAACATTAAGAAGGAAAGGGATACACACCCATAGATTCTCAAAGGAGATAGCACAGGTCGATAGGATGGTGAAGGAGACATACTGGATACTTCCCTTCATTAGCAGGAGCAGAGAATATAGGAGCAAGTTTTGCTGCAAATTTATCCAGCATTGGTGAGGGCACAGACTGAATACTGTGTGCAGGTCTATGGATGTATTGGAGAGGGGGTGGGGAGGAGATACACAAGGAGGTGGCCCCAGATGGAAAGATGGTTAGATACAGGATTGGAATTAGGCCAGTCGGCCATTTGGGTTTGCTCCATCATTGAATTATTGCTGTTACGGCTCAGTTAGAGAGAGAGAGAGAGAGAGAGAGACTGCAGAAGGCTGGGTTTGTTTACCCTGGAGCAGAATGGGCTCAGAGGGATCAGACTGAAATATACAAAATTATGAAAGGGGATAGAAAGGGTGGCTGTGAGAATCTATTCCCCACAACACACATATCTAAGACAATAGAGCAGAAGTTTAAGGTGTGGAGTAAGTGATTTAGAGGGGCTCGAAGGTTTGCTATTTTCACCCGGGGGGGGGGGGGGGGGGGGATAGCGTAGAAGTGTGGACCATGCTGACTGGGAGGGTGGTGGAGGCAGGAACTCCTACAACGTTCCAGAAGCTTCTAGACCAACACTTAAAATGCTGAGTCACAGGGGCAATGATCAAGTGCAGGTCAATGGGTTTAGTGTAGTAGGTTTGTTGGTCAGTGCAGACATGGTGGGCCGAAGGGCCTGTTTCTGGGGCCTGTGATTCGGAGAATTATTGTGTCTGTAATTATACTATAGCTTCAGGAAATAGATCTAAACTACTGGCATATAACTCAACTAACTAAAACTCAAATCCCATCCTAAACGTCCCCTTACACACACCCACAGACAAACAGGGAAAATAAATTATTGCTGGAGGTACAAACACTCCAAAGTTAGTTCAGGGGCAGTTATTTCTGAATCCTGATGGTGAGGTGACCATTCTCTGGATAGCCCAGCCCTTGGTGTTCAGATGCTTTTCTCTGGAAGCTTCCCCTGGTTTGTAAAAAGTACAGAGTGACTGATTCACTTACAAATATTTCTGAGTTGTTCATTCAAAAGTCACAGCTCACAACAGCTGCTGCAGTAACTGGTTTATATCAAGTTTAAACTGAGGCTTTTACTGCAGAGAACAGGCGGTTTCTGCTGGGGAGAACGACTGTCCAGCCCTCTGTGTCTTTTCTCTCTCTTTATGTCTGTTCCTTCTGTAAGTTGAGTCCAGTTCTAGCCTGTTCAATTATCTATAAACCATTCAACTTCATTTAGACAACTGCAAGTTGGAGGATACCACAGCTACAAAAACAATCACGTTCATGATCAGAATCAGATTCTTGCTCTGAAATTATGCAGATATCCTGGTAAATCCCTGTCTTTAAAAATAATTCTTTCTCATGACAGGCCACAGATGGTAAAGGCACAAAAATAAGAGACCTCTCCCTTGCATTATTACATTGAAGGGGTTACCTCAGGGAGATTTATTACCTGCTCTCTCTCTGGTGCTTTGCCCAGGCTCTGGTATGGTTCCTGTATTAGGCTCAGTTGTCTCAGGAGGACTAGCTGTGGAAAATAATGAACAGAAGTATCTTTAGTGAACGTACTAGGACATGCACACAAATACTCAGGGTTTGAGAGTTGTGTTGTGGAGAGAGGAGAAAGTGAGGACTGCAGATACAGGAGATCAGAGTCAAAGAGTATGGTCCTGGATATCTGGATTAGTAGTGCTGGAAGAGCACAGCAGGTCAGGCAGCATCCGAGGAGCAGCGAAATCGACGTTTTGGGCAAAAGCCCTTCATCAGGAATAAAGGCAGTGAGCCTGAAGCGTGGAGAGATAAGCTAGAGGAGGGTGGGGGTGGGGAGAAAGTAGCATAGAGTACAATGGGTGAGTGGGGGAGGGGATGAAGGTGATAGGTCAGGGAGGAGAGGGTGGAGTGGATAGGTGGAAATGGAGATAGGCAGGTAGGACAAGTCCGGACAAGTCATGTGGACAGTTACTGAGCTGGAAGTTTAGAACTAGGGTGAGTTGGGGGAAGGGGAAATGAGGAAACTGTTGAAGTCCACATTGATGCCATGGGGTTGAAGTGTTCCGAGGCGAAAGATGAGGCGTTCTTCCTCCAGGGATATATTTCCCTCCCCACCCCTTTCCACCTTCCGCAAAGACCGTTCCCTCTGTGACTACCTGGTCAGGTCCACACCCCCCCCCCCTACAACCCACCCTCCCATCCTGGCACTTTCCCCTGCCACCGCAGGAACTGTAAAACCTGTGCCCACACCTCCTCCCTCACCTCTATCCAAGGCCCTAAAGGAGCCTTCCATATCCATCAAAGTTTCACCTGCACATCCACCAATATCATTTATTGTATCCGTTGCTCCCGATGTGGTCTCCTCTACATTGGGGAGACTGGGCGCCTCCTAGCAGAGCGCTTTAGGGAACATCTCCGAGACACCCGCACCAATCAACTAAACCGCCCCGTGGCCCAACATTTCAACTCCCCCTCCCACTCTGCCGAGGACATGGAGGTCCTGGGCCTCCTTCACCGCCGCTCCCTCACCACCAGACGCCTGGAGGAAGAACGCCTCATCTTCCGCCTCGGAACACTTCAACCCCAGGGCATCAATGTGGACTTCAACAGCTTCCTCATTTCCCCTTCCCCCACCTCATCCTAGTTTCAAACTTCCAGCTCAGTTACTGTCTCCTTGACTTGTCCGACCTGCCTATCTTCTTTTCCACCTATCCACTCCACCCTCTCCTCCTTGACCTATCACCTTCATCCCCTCCCCAACTCACCTATTGTACTCTATGCTACTCTCTCCCCACCCCCACCCTCCTCTAGCTTATCTCTCCACGCTTCAGGCTCACTGCCTTTATTCCTGATGAAGGGCTTTTGCCCGAAACATCGATTTTACTGCTCCTTGGATGCTGCCTGACCTGCTGTGCTCTTCCAGCACCACTAATCCAGAATCTGGTTTCCAGCATCTGCAGTCATTGTTTTTACCGTGGTCCTGGATATGTCCTATCCCATAGGAATGTTCACCAGGATGATCCCCAGGGTACATGGATTGTCTTATCAGCAAAGGCTAAACAGGTTGGGACTGTACTCACTTGAGTTTAGAAAAATGGGAGGTGATTGTATTGAAACCTCGAGGATTCTTAAGGGGCTTTCAGGGTAAATGACACAAGCACGTTACTCCTCATGGAGGAGTCAGTCCAAGACCAGAAATATAGTCTCAGATTAAAGGGGCACCAACTTAAGGCTGAAATCAGGAGGAATGTCCTCTCTCAGAGGGCTGGGAGTCTCTGGAACTCCTTGCCAAGGACAGCTGTGGGGCAGGGGGTCCTTCTGTATATTGCAGGCTGAGATAAACAAGGAACGAGGGACACAGGGAAAATGCAGAAAGGTGGAAGTGAGGAATACTGGATCAGCCGTGATACCATTGAGGCGCCGAATGGCCTACTCCTCTTCCTATTTCTTATGGTCTTAGGACACACCAAGCAGACTTAGTGGAACAGAGATATACAGTCAGGAGAGAGTTCTAGAACATAGAACATTAGCCCTTCGGCACTTGATGTGGCACCACCTTGTGAAACCAATCTGAAGCACATCTATCCTATACGATTCCATTCTCGTCCATATACCTATCCAATGACCATTTAAATGCCCTTAAAGTTGGCGAGTCTACTGCTGTTGCAGGCAGGACATTCCATGCTCCTACTACTCTCCGAGAAAAGAAGCTACCTGCAGAGAACAGGCGGTTTCTGCTGGGGAGAACGACTGTCCAGCCCTCTGTGTCTTTTCTCTCTCTTTATGTCAGTTCCTTCTGTAAGTTGAGTCCAGTTCCAGTCTGTTCAATTAGCTGTGAACCAATCAACTTCATTTAAGGACAACTACATATTGTAGGAGAAAGTGAGGACTGCAGATGCTGGAGATCAGAGTTGAAAACTAGGATACCACAGCTACAAACTAAAATCACCTTCACAGTCTGAATCAGATTCTTGCTCTGAAATTATGCAGATATCCTGGTAAATCCTTGTTTTTGAAAATAATTCTTTCTCATGACAGGCCACAGATTGTAAAGGCACAAAAATAAGAGACCTCTCCCATTGCATTATTACATTGAAGGGGTTATCTCGGGGAGATTTATTACCTGCTCTCTCTCTGGTGCTTTGCCCAAGCTCTGGTATGGTTCCTGTATTAGGCTCAGTTGTCTCAGGAGGACTAGCTGTGGAAAATAATGAACAGAAGCATCTTTAGTGAACGTACTAGGACATGCACACAAATACTCAGGGTTCGAGAGTTGTGTTGTGGAGACAGGAGAAAGTGAGGACTGCAGATGCAGGAGATCAGAGTCAACCAGTGTGGTCCTGGATATCTGGATTAGTGGTGCTGGAAAAGCACAGTCAGTCAGGCAACCTCCTCAGATGCTGTTCCAGCACCACACTCTTCGAGAGGGGAGAAGAGGAAATGGCCATATGATATTATGAGTATCGTTAGATCCAGTTAATGTCCAGATCATATCCCACCAAGACAGGTGGGGGCATCTGAATTCAATTCAAATCCAAAACTAAATCTCAAAGTTGGCCACATTCATCCCAACCACAACTGGACTCCACACTCCAAGTTATTCTCCAGGCCTGAGGGGATGAGCTGTACTCTGCCATCAGACAGGCAATGCCAATTTCAACAATCATACTCATGGCTGTGGAGAACAAGATCAATTCGTTTTTTATTCAAATGGTTGCGAATCTTTGGAATGTTCTACACCAGAAAAAGTTTCGTCTTTGCATATTGTTATGAAGATGTGGGTGTACCTTTAAGAGAGTTAAAAGCAGCAGAACTACCGGACACAGCACCAAGTATTGTCAATAAGGCAACAATGTAACACTGGGTTGAACAACTTGAGTAGTTCGTTGCTCAGATGCTCTGAAGTATAAGACAGGGAAATTGAACAGCTGAGAGGAGAACTGCCACAGCCCAGCATGTAAACAGACTGCTTGAAAATAGCTCTCTCTTAAAAGTCCTTTTTCGTCAGAAACCTATAACGCAGAAATTCGTAACAAGGAGAAAAGTAGACACAGGAAGATGGGAAGACAAGAACCTACAGCTGCCTGGGTTTGAGATAAAAATCACACAACACCAGTTTGTAGTCTAACAGGTTTAATTGGAAGCACACTAGCTTTTGGAGCGACGCTCCTTCCTCAGGTGATAGCATGAAGGAGCGTCACTCTGAAAGCTAGTGTGCTTCCAATTAAACCTGTTGGACTACAACCTGGTGTTGTGTGATTTTTAACTTTGTACACCCCAGTCCAACACCGGCATCTCCAAATCATGGGTTTGAGATAAGAAGTGTGGTTTTTTTAAATCTTAATTGGGAGTTTTATTGGACTAATATTATAGAAAGGAAGTTAAAAGATAGATTAGAGAATTAAGTTTTATGTAGTGGTTAGTTAATTATTCTCTGTTCTACTTTAAGAAGTTGTTAATTTTTATTTTAAATAGTTCTTGGCCACTCAATTTTCACAGATTACTGCCAGGGATAAACCTTTTCTGTGTTGCTGGTTTACATTAACCAGGAGTGTTTACTCGGTGTCATGGAAGCTCAGGTCCATGATTTGAACTGATTTAAACAGGTTTGAATAGATTTGAGGGTGTGAAAAATCCCAGCAGATTTAAACACTTGCAGGTTAGTGTCCTAGATCTTTAAATAAAACACAGGTGAGACAATTTGGTTAATTTCGGTGACGTGTGGTTGATTAAATTAAAAGTGAGAGAAATGGCTCTTAAAATTGCTAAAGAGTTTCTGGGATTTGAAAATGATTCTCAAATTTGCCAAGAAAGTTTACAAGGAAAGGAAAAGGCCACACTTTTAGAATTAGCAAAGAGGTTAGATTTGGGTTTAACCGAGGACAAAGGTAAAGCTGAAATTGTAAAGGAATTAATTACTCAAACACTGAGGTATGTCAGATAAACAGCCAAGCACAGTAGAGGTTGAAAAATGTAAATTGCAATTGAGGAAAATGGAGTTAGAAGATAAACAAAGGGAGAGAGAGAGAGAGAGAGAAAGAAAGAAAGAGAGAATTTGAGTTGAGAAGTTGTGACTTAGTCAGCAAAGTCAAGTTAACAGGATGGAGATTAAAAGAGTATGTCACAACTCTGCCACATTTTGATAAGAAAGATGTTGAAGCTTTTTTAAAATTTCATTTGAAAAATTGACTAGGCAGTTGGAGTAGTTGAAAATTTCTGGGTAATGCTAGTTCAGACTAAACTGGTAGGCAGAGCTAGTGAGGTATTTACCGCATTGTCAGATTGTGTCGAGAGATTGTGAAGAGATGAAGCAGGCTATTTTGAGTGTTTATGAATTGGTATCAGACACATATAGGCAGCTGTTCAGAAGCATAAAGACGGAACCAGCTTAGACTCATACTGAGTTCGAAAGAATTAAACATAGTCACTTTGATTGATGGGTGCATGCTTTAAAAATAATTAGGACTTTTGAGGCTCTAAGGGAGATTATCCTGCTGGAAGAGTTTAAAAGTTCACTTCCAGAGATAATATGATTCATGTACAGAAACTTCAGGAAGTGAGAAGGGTTGCTGGTGCATCAGACAAGCTTCCAGCCAGAAATTTTGTCCTGTGAGGGATAGAAGTTGGGAGAAGGGGCAATCCTACACTACTAAACCAAGAGTAGAGAGCACTGGTAAGACTTTACCACAGGATAAAAAAAGAAGCCCAAGAAGGCAGAAGAAGGTGAAAGGCCTCAGGTGTTTCCACTGTGGGACATGTAAAGACACAGTGCTTGTTGTTAAAGAAGGGCATTGTGGGAAAAGATGTGGTAAAAGAAGCTAAGCCAGTGGCATTAGTGAAAGTAGTAAAGGAAACCCCAGGAAAAGTTGAGGAGCTGCAGGAGAATGCACAGCCTCGGCAGGGGCTGGGGATGGAGTTAGTACCTGATCTTTATAAAGAATTCACCTCTGTAGGTAAAGGTTACTCAGAAAGAACAGGGGGTGAAGGGCAAGAAGTTGCAATTTTGAAAGATACAGGATCTAACCAGTCACTGTTAGGAAGGGATGTGCAAATATGCTCTCTTTTTGATCTGTTACCTTAGAGTGTGGTAATTTGTGGGATAAATGAACACAAATTTAGTGTTCCCCAATGAAAGATCAGGTTGAAGTGCCAACTCCAGACTGGGGAAGTAACAGTGGGAGGGGTTGACAGAGTGTTACTTCCAGGAATCCAGTTTGTTCCTGGGAATGATCTGGCAGGATCCAAGACGGGAGTGACCCCCCCTTGTTGTGGAGAAGCCCAAAGAAGACCAAGACACTGAGGAGTTAAAACAGGAATCTCCTGGAATTTTCCCAGACTGTGTGGTAACCAGATCCCACTATCATAAGTCACAGCATGGAGTGAAAAGTAAAGAGAAAGATGAAGGAGCTGAGGTTCAGTTAGCGGACACCCTGTTTGATGTAATGATGCAGGAAAAACCTGAACAGGCAGAGGGTCAGACAGACGTGTTTACGCCTAGAAGGCTAAGAGACTTGCAACAGCAAGACTAGATGATAAAAGATATATATGTGGATGAGTACTCCAAAAAGGAGGCAGAGAATATTCCGGAGGGCTATTATCTGAAAGATAGAATCCTATGATGGAAATGGAGACCACGGCAGGTTAATGCAGAGGAGAAATGGACTGAAGTGCACCAGATTGTGTTACCGGGAGCATACAGACAGGAGGAGTTACGGGTAGTACATGAACTACCTGTAGGAGGTCACCTAGGGGTATGAAAGATTCAGGCTAAGGTACAGAAACATTTCTATTGGTCTGGAATGTACAAGGATGTGGTTAACTTTTGCCGTATGTGTCATACATACCAAATGGTAGGGAAGCCACAGGCAGTAATAAAACCAGCAGTTTTGTTACCAATTCCCATATTTGAAGAACCTTTCACATGGGTTATGATTGATTCTGTAGGTCCCCTCCCGGGAACTAAAACTGGGAACCAATACTTGTTCACCATAATGGATGTGTCTCCCAGATTTCCGGAGGCAATTCCATCACGGAGTATCAAGGCAAAAAGGGTGGTAGAGGAGTTAGTAGCTTTCTTCACACAGTATGGGCTACCCAGAAAGATTCAGTCAGACCAAGGGTCAGATTTTACTGCTAGACTGTTTAAGGGGGTTATGGATAGCTTAGGTATACAGCACTTTAAATCCAGTGGGCATCATCCTGAATCCCAGGGAGCTTTAGAAAGGTGACATCAGTCCCTGAAGACCATGCTGAGAGCGTACTGTCAGGATTACCTGAATAACTGGGATAAAGATACCCCATTCGTATTGTTTACCGTTAGAGATGCCCCAAATGAATCTACTCAGTTTACTCCGAGTTAATATTCAGGCATGAAGTGAGAGACCCTTTGAAATTAATTAAAGAAAAAATTGACAGGACCAAAGCTGGAGATCTCACACTTAGATTAGGTATTGGAGGTGAAGGAGAGATTAAATTGAGTAGGTGAGTTAGCTAAACAGCACCTAAAAAGGGCACACTGTAGAATGAAGCAGGTGACAGACAAAAACTCTGGGACTCGGACGTTTTCCTGAGGGAATAACATGTTAGTACTATTACCAATGATAGGAAATCCCTTCAAAGGCAGGTTTAGTGGTCCCTATCAAATTGAGAAAATGTATAGAGTCAGGTGAACTATTTAGTAAAGATGCCAGATAGGAAAACCTTTTACAGGTACATCACGTGAACATGTTGAAACCGTATTATATTGGAGAGAAAGAACTGGAGAAACAGGTGCTAGTTCCTGCCCTGCGGAGTGAGGAATAAATTCCAGATGATGTGGATTTTGATGTGCCTCAAAATAGATTTTAAAAAATGAAGAAGTCCTTGAGGAGTGGGATAGGTTAGTAAGCTATCTGTCTCAGGAGCATACAGTGCAGTGGAAAGGTTTGTTACTGCAGTATAAGGACATATGTAAGGATCAGATGGGGAGGAGTAATGCTATTGTACATGAAGTAGGTGTAGAGAATACTGCTCCAATGAAACAACACCCCTGTCGGCTTAATCCTTTCAAAGCCAGACAGGTCCAGATGGAAGTGAAGGCCATGCTCAACGAGGACATTGTCGAACCAAACCAGAGTGAGTGGAGTTCACTGATTGTCTTAGTTCCCAAACCAGATGGGACTCAACAATTCTGTGTGGAGTATTGGAAGGTCAACGCTGTTACAAAATCAGACTCATATCCAACTCCTCGATGGGAGGACTGTATCGAGAAAGTTGGACAAGTCAGTTCCATCACCAAGTTGGCATTAATGTGTGGTTACTGGCAGGTACCTGTATCAGGGACGGTGAAAGAAATGTCTGAGTTTGAAACCCCAAATGGGGTTTAAAGTGATGCCCTCTGGAAAGAACAATGCACCTGCCACATTCCAAAGACTCATGAACACAGCTGTGGCTGGGTTATCAAACTGTACTATACAAACTGTGTCTATTCAGACAACGTAGTGATCTTTAATAAGTCCTGGAAAGATCATTTGGTACAGTTAGCAGAGATCTTTGGAAAACTATGAGAAGCAAAACTGGTGATAAATTTAAATAAAATGGAATTTGTGAAAGCCGAGGTGATGTACTTGGGACATAACATCAGTTATGGAAGGTTGACCCCATGGAATGCAAAAATGAAGGCCATTGAGGAATTTCCACAACCAACCTCAAAGAAAGAGGTGCTTCCTTTCTTAGGACTCAGCAGATTCTCTCGGAAGTTTGTTCCAACCTTCAGCAGTGTAATGGCACCATTACCCGATTTGCTGAAGAAGAACACAATGTTTCGGTGGACAGAACCATGCCAGGAAGCATTCCAACATTTGAAATCAATATTAACCACCAAACCAGTTTTAGCGACACCAAACTTTTCAAAACCTTTTAAAGTCGCCATTGATGGTCGTGACATAGGAGTTGGAGCTGTACTCCTCCAGGAAGGTGAGGATGGGACTGAACTGCCAGCTGGTTACTTTTCGAAGAAGATCAATGTCCACCAGAGGGAATACTCCACAATCGAAAAGGAATTATTGAGTTTGGTCCTGGCCTTACTGCAACTTAATGTGTATGTCACGAACAAGGTGTCAGAGATGATTGTGTACACGGATCACAATCCGCTTACATTCTTAGAACGTTTTAAAGACCGCTTGAAAATAACTCTCTTAGAAGTACCTTTTCGATCAGTAACCTGGAACGCAAAAATTCCTAACAAGGAGAAAAGAAGACACAAGAAGATCCAAAGACAAAAACCTACAGCTGCGTGGTTTTGAGATAAGAAGTGTTGTTTTTTGTAAATTTTAATTGGGAGTTTTATCGGACTAGTATTAGAAGGTAAGAGATAGGTTGGAGAAAGAAATTGTAAATAGTGGTTAGTTAATTATTCTCTGTTATACTTGTTAATTTTTACTTTAAATCATTCTTGGCCATTCGATATTTACAGATTTCTGCGTGGGATAAGTCTTTTCTGTGTTGCTGTTTTTAAATTGAGCAGGAGGGTTTACCCTGTGCCATAACAATGTCTCAGGTGGAGGTTGAAGTTTTGTTTAACATCAGTGGTGTGAAGGCTTACATGCCTTGTGTGGATAAAAGTGAATTGTTCGATCAGAGATGATAGTGTGAGATGGAATAGCAGACTCGATGTTGTAGATTACCTGTTCCTGTTCCCATTTCCTAGCCCCCTTATTCTACTGTCCCCTCCCAATACTACACTGCTGTTCCTTCCCCTCCCTGTACCAAGGCACTGTGGTCAGTTTGTTTCCCCTCTCATTGTGGGGGATGCTGGTGTAGATAGCTGACACGTCCATGGGGACGAGGAACGTTCCAGGTTCGACTGGTTCGTAGGTGCTGAGTTTCTGTAAGAAACCCGTAGTGTCACGACAGAAGCTGGGGCTCCCCTGAACAATGGGATTCAAAATGCCTTCAACACAGCCAGAGAGATTGTCACACAGAGTCCCATTGCCTGGTACGATGGGACATCCTGGTGGGTTGGATTTGTGTATTGTCGGAAGACAGTAGAGGTCGCCTACACGAGAAGTATGTGGGATGAGAGGGCTCGTAGGGAACCCTGAAGGACTGGATCGAAAGTTCTTATCAATGTGTTTAGTTCATGGGTGTGTTCATTGGTCGGATCAGCTGGACCCCTTCACAGTCACACACACACACACGGTACACTCTTTCTCACAGACACTCACACCCCCCACCCCAGACACACACACACACATATGTACACTCTTTCTCACAGACACTCACACCCCCCACCCCAGACACACACACACACATGTACACTCTCTCTCACAGACACTCACACCCCCCACCCCAGACACACACACACACATGTACACTCTTTCTCACAGACACTCACACCCCCCAACCCAGACACACACACACACATATGTACACTCTTTCTCACAGACACTCACACCCCCCACCCCAGACACACACACACACATGTACACTCTCTCTCACAGACACTCACACCCCCCACCCCAGACACACACACACACATATGTACACTCTTTCTCACAGACACTCACACCCCCCACCCCAGACACACACACACACATGTACACTCTCTCTCACAGACACTCACACCCCCCACCCCAGACACACACACACATATACACTCTCTCTCACAGACACTCACACCCCCCACCCCAGACACACACACACACATGTACACTCTTTCTCACAGACACTCACACCCCCCACCCCAGACACACACACACACATATGTACACTCTTTCTCACAGACACTCACACCCCCCACCCCAGACACACACACACACATGTACACTCTCTCTCACAGACACTCACCCCCCCCACCCCAGACACACACACACATATACACTCTCTCTCACAGACACTCACACCCCCCACCCCAGACACACACACACACATGTACACTCTTTCTCACAGACACTCACACCCCCCACCCCAGACACACACACACACATATGTACACTCTTTCTCACAGACACTCACACCCCCCACCCCAGACACACACACACACATGTACACTCTCTCTCACAGACACTCACACCCCCCACCCCAGACACACACACACATATACACTCTTTCTCACAGACACTCACACCCCCCACCCCAGACACACACACACATATACACTCTCTCTCACAGACAATCACACCTCACACCCCAGACACACACACACATATACACTCTCTCACACAGACAATCACACCCCCCACCCCAGACACACACACTCATATACACTCTCTCACACAGACACTCACTCTCCCCACCCCAGACACACACACATATATACACTCTCTCTCACAGACACTCAAACTCCCCCACCCCACACACACACACACACACACACACACATGTACACTCGCTCTCACAGACACTCACACCCCCCACCCCAGACACACACACACACACGCACTCTCGCTCACAGACAAACACACCCCCCACCCCAGAAACACACACACACACGCACACTCTCTCTCACAGACACTCACACCCCCCACCCCAGACATACACACACATATACACTCTCTCTCACAGACACTCACACTCCCCACCCCAGACACACACACACATATACACTCTCTCTCACAGACACTCACACCCCCCCCACCCCAGACACACACACACACGCACACTCTCTCTCACAATCACACCCCCCACCCCAGATATACACACACATATACACTCTCTCTCACAGACACTCACACCCCCCACCCCAGACATACACACAGATATACACTCTCTCTCACAGACACTCACACCCCCCCACCCCAGACACACACACACACACACGCACACTCTCTCTCACAGACAATCACACCCCCCACCCCAGACATACACACACACGTACACTCTCTCTCACAGACACACACACCCCCCACCTCAGACACACACACACACACATATACACTCTCTCTCACAGACACTCACACCCCCCCACCCCAGAAACACACACACACGCACACTCTCTCTCACAGACAATCACACCCCCCACCCCAGAAACACACACACACGTACACTCTCTCTCACAGACACACACACCCCCCACCTCAGACACACACACACACATATAACTCTCCCTCACAGACACTCACACCCCCCACCCCAGACACACACACACATATACACTCTCTCACAGACACTCACACCCCCACCCCAGACACACACACACATATACACTCTCTCTCACAGACACTCACACCCTCCACCCCAGACACACAACACACACATATAACTCTCCCTCACAGACACACCCCCCACCCCAGACACACACACATATATACACTGTTTCTCGCAGACATTCACACGCCCCACCCCAGACACACACACACACACACACACACACACTCTCTCTCACAGACGCTCACACGCCCCACCCAAGACACAAACACATATACACTCTCTCGCAGACACACACACACATGTACACTCTCTCACAGACACTCACATCCCCCACCCCAGACACACACACACATATACACTCTCTCAAAGACACTCACACCCTCCACCCCAGACACACACACACACATATACACTCTCTCACAGAGACTCACACCCCCCACCCCAGACACACACACACATATACACTCTGTCTCACAGACACTCACACCCCCTACCCCAGACACACAACACACACGTATACACTCTCTCTCACAGACACACCCCCCACCCCAGACACACACACACGTACACTCTCTCTCACAGACACTCACACCCCGCACCCCAGACACACACACACATATACAATCTCTCTCACAGACACTCACACCCTCCACCCCAGACACACACACACATATACACTCACTCTCACAGACACTCACAGCCCCCACCACAGACACACACACATGCACACTCTCTCTCACAGATATTCACATCCCCCCACCCCAGACACATAACATACACACTTGTACACTCTCTCTCACAGACACTCACACCACCCAGCCCAGACACACACACACACACATATACACTCACTCTCACAGACACTCACACGCCCCACCCCAGACACACACACACACATATACACTCACCCTCACAGACACTCACACGCCCCACCCCAGACACACACACACACACTCATATATACACTCTCTCTCACAGACACTCACATCCCCCACCACAGACACACACACACACACACACACACTTGTACACTCTCTCTCACAGACACTCACACCACCCAGCCCAGACACACACACACATATACAATCACTCTCACAGACACTCACACCCCCCCACCCCAGACACATAAAACACAAACTTGTACACTCTCTCTTACAGACACTCACACCACCCCAGACACACACACACGTGCACTCTCTCTCACAGACACTTACACCCCCCACCCCAGACACACACACACATATACACTCTGTCTCACAGACACTCACACCACCTAGCCTAGACACACACACACATATACACTCACTCTCACAGACACTCACACCCCCCAGCACAGACACATACACACACGTACACTCTCTCTCATAGATACTTACACCCCCCATCACAGACACACACACACGCATATACACTCTCTCTCACAGACACTCACACGCCCCACTCCAGACACATACACACACACACATATACACACTCTCACAGAGGCTCACACCCCCCACCTCAGACACACACACACGTTCACTCTCTCTCTCACAGGCAATCACACTCCCCACCCCTGACACACACACACATATACTCTCTCTCTCACAGGCACACACACCCACCACCCCAGACACACACACAGATATACACTCTGTCTCACAGACACTCACACCCTCCACCCCAGACACACAACACACACATATACACTCTCTCTCACAGACACACCCCCCACCCCAGACACACACACACGTACACTCTCTCTCACAGACACTCACACCCCCCACCCCAGACACACACACACTTGTTCACTCTCTCTCACAGACACTCACACCACCCAGCCCAGACACACACACACACACACACACACACATATACACTCACACTCACAGACACTCACACACCCCACCCCAGACACACACACATAAACACTCTCTCACAGACACTCACACGCTTCACCCCAGACACACACACACACATAAACACTCTCTCTCACAGACACTCACACACCCCAACCCAGACACACACACATATACACTCTCTCTCACAGACACTCACACCCCCACCCCAGACACACACACACATATACACTCTCTCTCACAGAGACTCACACCCCCCACCCCAGACACACACACACACACATACACACTCTCTCTCACAGACACTCACACCCCCCACCCCAGACACACACACACATATATACACTCTCTCTCACAGACACTGACACCCCCCACCCCAGACACACACACACATGTACACTCTGCCTCACAGACACTCACACCCTCCACCCCAGACACACAACACACACATATACACTCTCTCACAGAGACTCACACGCCCCACCCCAGACACACACACACGTACACTCTCTCTCACAGACAGTCACACCCCCCACCCCAGATACACACACAGACATATACACTCTCTCTCACAGAGACTCACACCCCCCACCCCAGATACACACACAGAGATATACACTCTCTCTCACAGACACTCACACCCCCCACCCCAGACACACACACACATATACACTCACTCTCACAGACACTCACACCCCCCAGCACAGACACACACGCACACGTACACTCTCTCACAGACACTTACACCCCCCATCACAGACACACACACACACACGCATATACACTCTCTCTCACAGACACTCACACCCCCCACCCCAGACACACACACACATATATACACTCTCTCTCACAGACACTGACACCCCCCACCCCAGACACACACACACATGTACACTCTGCCTCACAGACACTCACACCCTCCACCCCAGACACACAACACACACATATACACTCTCTCACAGAGACTCACACGCCCCACCCCAGACACACACACACGTACACTCTCTCTCACAGACAGTCACACCCCCCACCCCAGATACACACACAGACATATACACTCTCTCTCACAGACACTTACACCCCCCATCACAGACACACACACACACACGCATATACACTCTCTCTCACAGACACTCACACGCCCCACCCCAGACACACACACACGTACACTGTCTCTCACAGACACTCACACCCCCCACCCGAGACACACACACATATACACTCTGTCTCACAAGACACTCACACCCTCCACCCCAGACACACAACACACATATACACTGTTTCTCGCAGACATTCACACCCCCCACCCCAGACACATAACAAACAAACTTGTACACTCTCTCTCACAGACACTCACACCACCCAGCCAGGACACACACACACACACATATACACTCACTCTCACAGACACTCACACACCCCAACCCAGACACACACACATAAACACTCTCTCTCACAGACACTCACACGCCCCACCCCAGACACACACACACATATACACTCTCTCTCAAAGGCACTCACACCCCCCACCCCAGCCACACACACACACACACATATACACTCTCTCACAGAGACTCACACCCCCCACCCCAGACACACACACAGATATACACTCTGTCTCACAGACACTCACACCCCCCACCCCAGACACACACACACGTTCACTCTCTCTCACAGACAATCACACCCTCCACCCCAGACACACAACACACACATATACACTGTTTCTCGCAGACATTCATGCGCCCCACCCCAGACACACACACACACATATACAATGTCTCTCACAGACAATCACATCCCCCACCACAGACACACACACACACACACACACTTGTACACTCTCTCTCACAGACACTCACACCACCCAGCACAGACACACACACACACGTACACTCTCTCTCACAGACACTTACACCCCCCATCACAGACACACACACACACACACACATATACACACTCTCACAGAGGCTCACACCCCCCACGCCAGACACACACACACGTTCACTCTCTCTCACAGACAATCACACCCCCACCCCAGACACACACACACACACATATACACTGTTTCTCGCAGACATTCATACGCCCCACCCCAGACACACACACACACATATACACTCTCTCTCACAGACACTCACATCCCCCACCACAGACACACACACACACACACTTGTACACTCTCTCTCACAGACACTCACACCACCCAGCCCAGACACACACACACATATACAATCACTCTCACAGACACTCACACCCCCCCACCCCAGACACACACAAACACACGTATACACTCTCTCTCACAGACACTCACATCCCCCACCACAGACACACACACACACACACTTGTACACTCTCTCTCACAGACACTCACACCCCCCCACCCCAGACACACACACACATGTACACTCTCTCTCATAGACACTCACACCCCCCACCACAGACACACACACACATATACACTGTTTCTCGCAGACATTCACGCCCCCTACCCCAGACACACACACACAGATATACACTCTGTCTCACAGACACTCACACCACTCAGCCCAGACACACAACACACATATATACACTCTCTCTCACAGACACTCACACACCCCACCCCAGACACACACACACATATATACTCTCTCTCACAGACACTCACACCCCCCCACCCCAGACACACACACACACATATACACTCTCTCTCACAGACATTCACGCCCCCACCCCAGATACACACACACAGATATACACTCTGTCTCACAGACACTCACACCCCCCACCCCAGACACACACACACACATATACACTCTCTCTCACAGACACTCACACCCCCCACCCCAGACACATACACACACAGATATACACTCTGTCTCACAGACACTCACACCACCCAGCCAGGACACACACACACACACACACATATACACTCACTCTCACAGACACTCACACACCCCAACCCAGACACACACACATAAACACTCTCTCTCACAGACACTCACACGCCCCACCCCAGACACACACACACATATACACTCTCTCTCAAAGGCACTCACGCTCCCACCCCAGACACACACACACACACACACACATATACACTCTGTCTCACAGACACTCACACCCCCCCCACCCCAGACACACACACACACGTTCACTCTCTCTCACAGACAATCACACCTTCCACCCCCAGACACACAACACACACATATACACTGTCTCTCACAGACAATCACATCCCCCACCACAGGACACACACACACACACACACACTTGTACACTCTCTCTCACAGACACTCACACCACCCAGCACAGACACACACACACACGTACACTCTCTCTCACAGACACTTACACCCCCCATCACAGACACACACACACACACGCATATACACTCTCCCTCACAGGACACTCACACGCCCCACCCCAGACACACACACACACACATATACACTGTTTCTCGCAGACATTCATACGCCCCACCCCAGACACACACACACACATATACACTCTCTCTCACAGACAATCACACCCCCCACCCCAGACACACACACACTTGTACACTCTCTCTCACAGACACTCACACCACCCAGCCCAGGACACACACACACATATACAATCACTCTCACAGACACTCACACCCCCCAACCCCAGAGACACACACACATATACACTCTTTCTCACAGACACTCACACCCCCCACCCAGACACACACACACATATACACTCACTCTCACAGACACTCAAACCAACCAGCCCAGACACACACACACACATATACAATCTCTCTCACAGACACTCACACCCTCCACCGCAGACACACACACACACGTACACTCTGTCTCACAGACACTCACACCACCCAGCCCAGACACACACACACATATACACTCGCTCTCACAGACACTCACACCACCCAGCCAAGACACACACACACATATACACTCACTCTCACAGACACTCACAACCCCCAGCACAGACACACACACACACGTACACTCTCTCTCACAGACACTCACACCCCCCACCCCAGACACACACACACATATACACTGTTTCTCGCAGACATTCACACCCCACACCCCAGACACACACACACATATACAATCTCTCTCACAGACACTCACACCCCGCACCACAGACACACACACACGTACACTCTCTCTCACAGACACTCACACACCCCACCCCAGACACACACACACACATATACACTCTCTCTCACAGAGACTCACACGCCCCACCCCAGACACACACACACACACATATATACACTCTCTCTCACAGACACTCACACCCCCCACCCCAGACACACACACATATACAATCACTCTCACAGACACTCACACCCCCCAACCCCAGACACACACACACACATATACAATCTCTCCCACAGACACTCACACCCTCGACCCCAGACACACACACACATATACACTCTCTCTCACAGACACTCACACACCCCACCCCAGACACACACACACACGTACACTCTCTCTCACAGACACTCACACGCCCCACCCCAGACACACACACACACACATATACACACTCTCACAGAGGCTCACACCCCCCACCCCAGACACACACATACGTACACTCTGTCTCACAGACACTCACACCCTCCACCCCAGACACACACACACACATATACACTCTCTCTCACAGACACTCACACCCCCCACCCCAGACACACACACACATATACATTCTCTCTCACAGACACTCACACCCCCCACCCCAGACACATAACACACACACTTGTACACTCTCTCTCACAGACACTCACACCACCCACCCCAGACACACACACACATACACTCTCTCTCACAGACTCACCCCCCACCCCAGACACACACACACACACACATATACACTCTCTCTCACAGGCACTCACACCCCCGACCCCAGACACACACACACACATATACACTCTCTCTCACAGACTCACCCCCCACCCCAGACACACACACACATATACACTCTCTCACAGAGACTCACACCTCCCACCCTAGACACACACACATATACACTCTCTCTCACAGACGCTCACACCCCCACCCCAGACACACACACACACATATACACTCTCTCTCACAGACACTCACACCCCCCTACCCCAGACACACACAAACACACGTATACACTCTCTCTCACAGACACTCACACCCCCCACCCCAGACACACACACACACATATACACTATCTCTCACAGACACTCACACCCCCCACCCCAGACACACACACACACACGTACACTCTGTCTCACAGACACTCACACCCCCCACCCCAGACACACACACACACATATACACTATCTCTCACATACACTCACCCCCCCACCCCAGACACACACACACACGTACACTCTCTCTCATAGACACTCACACCCCCCACCCCAGACACACACACACATATACACTCTCTCTCACAGACACTCACACACCCCACCCCAGACACACACACACATATATACACTCTCTCTCACAGACACTCACACCCTCCACCCCAGACACACACACACATATATACTCTCTCTCACAGACACTCACACACCCCACCCCAGACACACACACACATATATACACTCTCTCTCACAGACACTGACACCCCCCACCCCAGACACACACACACATGTACACTGTGCCTCACAGACACTCACACCCTCCACCCCAGACACACAACACACACATATACACTCTCTCTCACAGAGACTCACACGCCCCACCCCAGACACACACACACGTACACTCTCTCTCACAGAGAGTCACACCCCCCACCCCAGATACACACAAAGACATATACACTCTCTCTCACAGACACTCACACCCCCCCACCCCAGATACACACACAGAGATATACACTCTCTCTCACAGACACTCACACCCCCCAGCACAGACACACACGCACACGTACACTCTCTCACAGACACTTACACCCCCCATCACAGACACACACACACACACGCATATACACTCTCTCTCACAGACACTCACACGCCCCACCCCAGACACACACACACGTACACTGTCTCTCACAGACACTCACACCCCCCACCCGAGACACACACACATATACACTCTGTCTCACAAGACACTCACACCCTCCACCCCAGACACACAACACACATATACACTGTTTCTCGCAGACATTCACACCCCCCACCCCAGACACATAACACACAAACTTGTACACTCTCTCTCACAGACACTCACACCACCCAGCCAGGACACACACACACACACACACATATACACTCACTCTCACAGACACTCACACACCCCAACCCAGACACACACACATAAACACTCTCTCTCACAGACACTCACACGCCCCACCCCACACACACACACACATATACACTCTCTCTCAAAGGCACTCACATCCCCCACCCCAGCCACACACACACACACACACACACACACACACATATACACTCTCTCACAGAGACTCACACCCCCCACCCCAGACACACACACAGATATACACTCTGTCTCACAGACACTCACACCCCCCACCCCAGACACACACACACGTTCACTCTCTCTCACAGACAATCACACCCTCCACCCCAGACACACAACACACACATATACACTGTTTCTCGCAGACATTCATACGCCCCACCCCAGACACACACACACACACATATACACTGTCTCTCACAGACAATCACATCCCCCACCACAGACACACACACACACACACACACTTGTACACTCTCTCTCACAGACACTCACACCACCCAGCACAGACACACACACACACGTACACTCTCTCTCACAGACACTTACACCCCCCATCACAGACACACACACACACACGCATATACACTCTCCCTCACAGACACTCACACGCCCCACCCCAGACACACACACACACACACACATATACACACTCTCACAGAGGCTCACACCCCCCACGCCAGACACACACACACGTTCACTCTCTCTCACAGACAATCACACCCCCACCCCAGACACACACACACACACATATACACTGTTTCTCGCAGACATTCATACGCCCCACCCCAGACACACACACACACACATATACACTCTCTCTCACAGACACTCACATCCCCCACCACAGACACACACACACACACACTTGTACACTCTCTCTCACAGACACTCACACCACCCAGCCCAGACACACACACACATATACAATCACTCTCACAGACACTCACACCCCCCCACCCCAGACACACACAAACACACGTATACACTCTCTCTCACAGACACTCACACCCCCCACCCCAGACACACACACACACACACACGTACACTCTGTCTCACAGTCACTCACACCTCACACCCCAGACACACACACACACAAACATATAGACTTTCTCTCACATACACTCACCCCCCCACCCCAGACACACACACACACGTACACTCGCTCTCACAGACACTCACACGCCCCACCCCAGACACACACACACACGTACACTCGCTCTCACAGACACTCACACCCCCCCACCCCAGACACACACACACACGTATAATCTCTCTCATAGACACTCACACCCCCCACCACAGACACACACACACATATACACTGTTTCTCGCAGACATTCACGCCCCCTACCCCAGACACACACACACAGATATACACTCTGTCTCACAGACACTCACACCACTCAGCCCAGACACACAACACACATATATACACTCTCTCTCACAGAAACTCACACCCCCCACCTCAGACACACACACACATATACACTCTCTCTCACAGACACTCACACCCCCACCCCAGACACACACACACACATATACTCTCTCTCACAGACACTCACACACCCCATCCCAGACACACACACACATATATACTCTCTCTCACAGACACTCACACCCCCCACCCCAGACACACACACACATATACACTCTCTCTCAAAGACATTCACGCCCCCCACCCCAGACACACACACACAGATATATACTCTGTCTCACAGACACTCACACCCCCCACCCCAGACACACACACACACATATACACTCTCTCTCACAGACACTCACACCCCCCACCCCAGACACACACACACACAGATATACACTCTGTCTCACAGACACTCACACCACCCAGCCAGGACACACACACACACACACACACATATACACTCACTCTCACAGACACTCACACACCCCAACCCAGACACACACACATAAACACTCTCTCTCACAGACACTCACACGCCCCACCCCAGACACACACACACATATACACTCTCTCTCACAGACACTCACACGCCCCACCCCAGACACACACACACATATACACTCTCTCTCAAAGGCACTCACACCCCCCACCCCAGACACACACACACACACACACACACACATATACACTCTCTCACAGAGACTCACACCCCCCACCCCAGACACACACACAGATATACACTCTGTCTCACAGACACTCACACCCCCCCACCCCAGACACACACACACACGTTCACTCTCTCTCACAGACAATCACACCCTCCACCCCAGACACACAACACACACATATACACTGTTTCTCGCAGACATTCATACGCCCCACCCCAGACACACACATATACACTGTCTCTCACAGACAATCACATCCCCCACCACAGACACACACACACACACACACTTGTACACTCTCTCTCACAGACACTCACACCACCCAGCACAGACACACACACACACGTACACTCTCTCTCACAGACACTTACACCCCCCATCACAGACACACACACACACACGCATATACACTCTCCCTCACAGACACTCACACGCCCCACCCCAGACACACACACACACACATATACACACTCTCACAGAGGCTCACACCCCCCACCCCAGACACACACACACGTTCACTCTCTCTCTCACAGACAATCACACCCCCACCCCAGACACACACACACACATATACACTGTTTCTCGCAGACATTCATACGCCCCACCCCAGACACACACACACACACACGTATACACTCTCTCTCACAGACACTCACATCCCCCACCACAGACACACACACACACATACACAAACACACACACACACACATATACACTCTCTCACAGACACTCACACCCCCCACCCCAGACACACACACACATATACACTCTCTCTCACAGACACTCATACCCCCTACCCCAGACACACACACACATATATACTCTCTCGCAGACACACACACACATGTACACTCTCTCACAAACACTCACACCCCCCACCCCAGACACACACACACACATATACACTATCTCTCACAGACACTCACACCCCCCACACCAGACACACACACACATGTACACTCTCTCACAGAGACTCACACCCCCCACCCCAGACACACACACACACATATATACTCTCTCTCACAGACACTCACCTCCACCAGCCCAGACACACACACACACACATACACAAACACACACACACACACACATATACACTCTCTCACAGACACACACCCCCCACCCCAGACACACACACACATATACACTCTCTCTCACAGACACTCATACCCCCTACCCCAGACACACACACACATATATACTCTCTCGCAGACACACACACACACGTATACACTCTCTCTCACAGACACTCACATCCCCCACCACAGACACACACACACACACACACACATACACAAACACACACACACACACATATACACTCTCTCACAGACACTCACATCCCCCACCACAGACACACACACACACACACATATACACTCTCTCTCACAGACACTCATACCCCCTACCCCAGACACACACACACATATATACTCTCTCGCAGACACACACACACATGTACACTCTCTCACAAACACTCACACCCCCCACCCCAGACACACACACACACATATACACTATCTCTCACAGACACTCACACCCCCCACACCAGACACACACACACATGTACACTCTCTCACAGAGACTCACACCCCCCACCCCAGACACACACACACACATATATATACTCTCTCTCACAGACACTCACCTCCACCAGCCCAGACACACACACACACACACACACACACATACACAAACACACACACACACACACATGTACACTCTCTCACAAACACTCACACCCCCCAGCCCAGACACACACACACACATATACACTCTCTCTCACAGAGACTCACACCCCCCCACCCCAGACACACACACACACATACACCCTCTCTCTCACTGACACTCACACCCCCCACCCCAGACACACACACACACATATACACTCTCTCACAGACACTCACACCCCCCACACCAGACACACACACACATATACACTCTCTCTCACAGAGACTCACACCCCCCACCCCAGACACACACACACACACGTATACACTCTCTCTCACAGACACTCACATCCCCCACCACAGACACACACACACACACACACTTGTACACTCTCTCTCACAGACACTCACACCACCCAGCCCAGACACACACACACATATACAATCACTCTCACAGACACTCACACCCCCCAACCCCAGAGACACACACACATATACACTCTCTCTCACAGACACTCACACACTCCACCCAGACACACAACACACACATATACACTCTCTCTCACAGACTCACCCCCCACCCCCGACACACACACACATATACACTCTCTTTCACAGACACTCATACCCCCTACCCCAGACACACACACATATATACTCTCTCGCAGACACACACACACATGTACACTCTCTCACAAACACTCACACCCCCCACCCCAGACACACACACACACATATACACTATCTCTCACAGACACTCACACCCCCCACACCAGACACACATACACATGTACACTCTCTCACAGAGACTCACACCCCTCACCCCAGACACACACACACACATATATACTCTCTCTCACAGACACTCACCTCCACCAGCCCAGACACACACACACATACACAAACACACACACACACACATATACACTCTCTCGCAGACACACACACACATGTACACTCTCTCACAAACACTCACACCCCCCACCCCAGACACACACACACACATATACACTATCTCTCACAGACACTCACACCCCCCACACCAGACACACACACACATGTACACTCTCTCACAGAGACTCACACCCCCCACCCCAGACACACACACACACATATATACTCTCTCTCACAGACACTCACCTCCACCAGCCCAGACACACACACACACACATACACAAACACACACACACACACACATATACACTCTCTCACAGACACACACCCCCCACCCCAGACACACACACACATATACACTCTCTCTCACAGACACTCATACCCCCTACCCCAGACACACACACACATATATACTCTCTCGCAGACACACACACACACGTATACACTCTCTCTCACAGACACTCACATCCCCCACCACAGACACACACACACACACACACACATACACAAACACACACACACACACATATACACTCTCTCACAGACACTCACATCCCCCACCACAGACACACACACACACACACATATACACTCTCTCTCACAGACACTCATACCCCCTACCCCAGACACACACACACATATATACTCTCTCGCAGACACACACACACATGTACACTCTCTCACAAACACTCACACCCCCCACCCCAGACACACACACACACATATACACTATCTCTCACAGACACTCACACCCCCCACACCAGACACACACACACATGTACACTCTCTCACAGAGACTCACACCCCCCACCCCAGACACACA